>NW_007726734.1:509709-541209 GCF_000696425.1 Galeopterus variegatus
TAATCATATCCCATTCAATATTCACATATTTTGCTTGTCAACAGCATCATTTATTGATGTCTATGAATTCTTCAGCTTGGCCAGCTCTGCTACATTCTTTTTTCAGGGCATTGATTTCCTTGTACATTTCTTCTTTCAGGTCCTGTATACTTTTCCTTGTTTCAGCATGTTGTCTAGCTAAGTTTTCTTGTATCTCACTTAGTTTCCTTAGAATTATCACTCAAAATTCCTTGTCAGACATTTCAAGGATTTCTTGTTCTATAGGATCTAGAGCTTGAGAGTTATTACCCTTTGGTGGTGTACTTTCTTGATTTTTCCTATTTCTGGTATCTTTCCTTTGATTTTTAGTCATTGTGGCAGGGGATTTCACGGTCCAGTGGTTTGACACTATTGTCTGGCTAGGATGCTGCTGGGGCTGCCAATTTGGTATGGCTGCCTCAGTGTCTACTTGGTTGCCCACTAGTGCCTTGGGTGCATGGTTGCCTTGGGTCTTGGGCCTCTCCAAGGAGGTGCCTCTCTGGTCAGCATGCACTCGGCTGGGCTGTGGATGGAATTGGGCGGCAGTGGCAAGGCCTACCTGCTGGGTCATGTGCTGGCACCACAGGGCGTGTGGTCTCCATGGATCTTACACTTCTCCGGCTGGGTGCCTCTCTGATCGGCATGCACTGGGCCAGCCTGGGGATGGAGTCGGGCGGTGGCAGTGAGGCCTACCTGCTGGGTCATGCGCTGGCACCGCAGGGCGTGTGGTCTCCATGGATCTTCTGCTTCTCTGGCTGGGCACCTTTCTCTGTCCTACTCTAAATCAACCTTTCCTTCCCAGAAGTTATCTTGTCTAGGAATTTATGTGTATATATAATTTATATATACATATTTTATATATATATATGGTAATAAAAATGTGAAGTTTTGTTTTGGTTGTGTGTATGTGTGCCTTATTATACTTGACACATTTTCTATTACTTGCAACTTCTTCACAAAATACTTTGAATGACTGTCCATTTTATACCTGCATATATTTCTCATTTTAAAAAACTTCAGGACCGAATTACATAAAATTGCAAGATGATTTAGTTGGCCATTCCCCATCTTATGGGTGTTTAGATGGTTTTCATTGTTGTGACAATGCTGCAGTGAACATTCTTATACTGTGGTCTCAGTGCATATGTATTTTTATAGACTAGATACTAAGACTAGAAATAAAGGATTTGAAAAGTGTACAGATTTTAACCTAACAATTCTCCCTCTAAAAAGCCTGTAAAAATTACACTTCCATGAAAGAAGAATATTTTGAGTGTTTTTAATGTTTGCATATTTATTGGGGAAAAATGTGTCATTGAAGTTTTCTTTTTCATTTCTCTGATTGTTAGCAAAGTTGAACATGTTTGTATATATTTATGGGAAATTAGATTCTCTTCTTCTTTGACTTGCCTGTCCATATTTTTTTGCTCATTTTTCTCTCCTATTACTGTCAATATCTTTTTATGTGCCTGTTTATCTTACTTGGCTGTAAGCTCCTGCAGGTTGGTCATCACATCGTATTTATCTTGGTTTCCTCTTTTGGAGCACACAGCTGATGCTTAATGAATGTATATTCAATTGCATTATTGAAGTCATAGTAAGTACTGCCTTCCATCATAGTTTTCACCATCACCATTATCATCATCACCATTTATTTATACTTACTGTATGCTAAGCCCTGTCTTGGGAGGTATGCATTCATTGTCCCTGATCTTGGTATTATCTCGTCCCACAAGGTGACCATTGACATCTCTGTTTGACAGATAAGCAACTGAGACACTTGCATAGGCTGCCCAAGGACACTCAGCTATGGGCAGGTGAGATTATGAAGCAAGAGCATTTCAACCTGCTTCCATAGCCTGTGCAATCTCTGTCACAGCAGTGGTTCTCATCCTGGCTGCATACTGGAACCACCTGAACAGACTTTTAAAACATACCTTTATCCCAGCCCTATCCCAGGCCAATTGATTCAGATTGTCCGGGAATGAGTCTGGGAGGTAGCATTTAACAAACAAACAAACAAACAAACAGAAAAACTCTAGGAGATTCTGATGTACAGAAGTGACTGAAAATCAGTGATCTGTATCAGAGGTGACCAAACTTTTTCTGTTAAAGGCCAGATAATAAATATTTTAGACTTTGCAGGCTATGTAGTCTCTATGGCAACTATTCAACTTTGCCATTGAGCCATAGATAAAGATGATTGAGAGTGGTTGCATTCCAATAACACCTTATTTACAAAAACAAAGGGCGGCCAAATTTAACCCACGAGCTGTAGTTTGCTGCCCCATGAGCAAATAGTGCCCAAGAATCTGCAAATTGAGATTGTCCCAGTCACTCCATGATGTCGGTCACATTAAGTACCATGGTGATTCTCAATGGACAATGTCTTAAGAATCCTGGCCCGTTCATCTCACATCAGTAGCTCTGGGCCTGGAAGTCTGATACAGGTGTACTTCATGGACCATACTGGAAGAATCCCTGAGCTACTGAAGCATAATGTTCCTGGCAAGTAGTGAAATCTTGGCTGGAAGAACAGTACTGGCTCTTATTCAAACATTTTTTAGGATCACAGATAGACATTTTGCATCCCTGCCTGCCTTATGTTCCAGCATCCTGCCTCTGAGGTTCTGGAACCTTGGATACCCCAACATCAAACCCTCCCAGTCTGCACGCTGGCAGAGAAGGCAGCCATCCTTTTAAACTCTGAAATTAGTAAAAGACCAAAGCCTTTATATATTTCAAAACATTGAAGAAGAAAGTGACTGTTTAATGATCTACATAATAAAAGTGATGCTGGTATTTATCAGTCTCTCTCTCTCTCTCTCTCTGTGTGTGTGTGTGTGTGTGTGTGTGTGTGTGTGTGTGTGTGTGTGTGTGTGTGTGTGTGTGTGTGAACACTTCGGTAGTTATAAAATGGAGCCTCTATTCTCCTGTCATCAGCCTTAAAGCTATGTGGTGGGTGAATGCAATCATTTCTGTTTCCCAACCTCTTTAACATCCATTATTTCTCTGTTGTCCGCATCTAATAGTCTCAATCCTTTTAGTTGTTGATGGCTTGGCGATTACCCAGGCCGCCGCTTTAGGATTACATCCAAATGCATCTGAACAGTTGAATTTACTTACTGCTTCCCTCCTAAAAGCTTTTTAGCATGATCCAGCTGGGATGGTTTCATCAGGAGAACCATTATTTGCAGCTCTGTTTTTTTGGGGTGTGGAAATAAATTTCCCAAAAGATGAAAGTGAACTCTGTTCAGTGCAGATCAGCAATATTACTTTTTCTTCTGTCTCCTTTTACACTCCATTTTCACAATTTTCCTCAGGAATGACTCTTCTCTGAGGAAATAGGGATGTTCTAAATTGCACAATTGAGTCAAATCAATATTTAGAGTGGTTTGGACTTTAAGCCTTTTGCTGTATTTGGGCAGTATCATTTTACACCGTAAAACCCTTTTTCCCCCAGGTAACCTATAATATTAATATTAAACATTATTCCCAGCTTTCTAACACCCTCCAATTTTACTTAGCTCTCAGCAAATCAAATAGTGCCCAAGTTAAACATTTACTTTTCTTCTAAGGCACAAGCACATATCTATATACATATCTATCTGTGCGTGTTGTAGCTTTCAACAATGTAATTAGACACAGAAACCATACCATGCAAACATAATGCACACACAGATTTGCATAGCAGCTATAAGAAATGCATAGTCAGGTGAAATATCTTTACATAAGCTAGGGCAAGCGCTAGAGTATAAACAAGGAGAGTCTCAAATACAAATTATGTAGAAGAATCTGAAGTGTTCCATGCAGGAAGATTGCAGAGATGATGAGATCTCAAATGCCTCTCTGGTAGAGTGTGTTTAGAAGCAATGCGTCATACTAGAAGATATGGCATGATAGCATGGGGAGGCCAGTCTTCTGGGGTTGAAATCTCAGCCTAGGCACTTTGTGATCTCAGACTAGTTGCTTTGTCTCTCTGAAGCTCAAATACTTTGTTACATTATGGGGATAACAGGAGAACATTTACATCATGGGGCTCTTGTGAGGATTAAGTGAGGTCACAGATGTCGAGCATCAGACACAGTTTTCTCATTTGAGGATTGTCACCACAGTGCCATAGTGAGAATGAAAGGAGATAAGTAATCATCACAGTAGGACTCCTCTGGAACATGCCCCCCTCGCTCCTGCCATACACACAGCAGACATGAGTCTCCCTTATGAACTGTCTTGGTTAAGAGCACCTACATTTACTCAGCTACTCTAGTAAAAAAATTAGAAGCTACACTTTAATGTTTCTGTCCCATCTTTACCCTTCCCTTTCTTCTTGTAACCCCGCTCCTCGTGATCAGTTGGTCACTCAGTTGTGCTTTAGACCTTCTAAATAACTTTCAGATGCTGCCTCCTCATCTCCATCCTGGCTGCCACAACCCCAGTCCAGGACCTTACTGGCATAGGTGTGGATTAATACAGGGATCTTTTAACCTATTTCACTATGTTCAGCTTGGTTCCTACCTGATCCATTTTAAGCCCTGTTTTACAGATTAGAAAATTGAGCCACAGAGAAGTTTAGTAAATAGCCCCAAATCACACAGCTCGTAAGTGGTGTTGCTGGGATTTCCACTCAGGCAGTCTGGCCTCAGGGTCTCTGCTCTTTACTATGTTAGAATACTGGGGGCAGTACATTATGTGAATGGAGAAACCTGACAGTACCTCCCCATGCCTCTTCTTTGCACCTGAGGTGAGGTTTCTCTCTCACCAGATTTTTCATCAGGGCTGGTCTACTTGTTACACTGACTCTGCAGGAGTCCCAACGGTCAGCCATGTGAACATTCTGCAGGAAGAGAAAGGGGGGAGCAGGAATGGCCAGGGGTCCAAAAGTGGGCTCTGCTGGGGGATTGTTCATGAATTGCAGGCATACTGTGCAGAGGCAGACCTGGCCAGGTGCAAAAAGGAGGAAGCTGGACTAGGGATAGACAAACCAGGGATTCAAATCCGTTTCAGCATTCCAGAAGTCTAGACTAGTGGATAGGGCCAGGCTTGGGGAAATTTGGGGTTGGGATGATGCTTGGATTCGGACAGATAGCAAAAGCTGCTGGTTTGGAGAAGGATCCCAGGTAGATGTGATGTTGCAGGATCATAGGAACAAATCACCCATGTCCTAAATCACCTAAACCACCATGAAGTGAAGGCTTCAACCTGATAGGAGCAGGGACCCAGGCTTTCCCATGTTGTGTGGTCATGGAAAAAGAAACCGAGGCATTTAAGATTCAGGACAGGATTGATTGCTGAACAGTCTGTAGATTTCAGTCGTCTCCTCAATCACGAATTTGCAGAAGACACAGAGAGCCCATGCGAATGTGCAGTTAGTATCTCAACCTGCTCTAAAGGATGAGGGTGTAGCACTGAGAGCACATCTAGTGAGCCTGACTTATTATCCTGGCATTTGCTTGCTCAGGGGCTACCTTGGCATCTCTCATCCATATCTGAGAGATGTCAGTAGCTGTTACAAGAGATGAAAAGAAGGCAGTGGGGTCGGGGGTAGCATCACAGTAGAAATTAACAGAAAAAAATTTACCTCCACCCTCTCTGAATTTGAATATGCAGAATAATATTGCTCTCTTCAAAATTCAAGATGCATCTTAGCAGTAAAGTTCTGTAGTAAAGAATTATGTGTTAGTTTAGTTTAACATATTCTCACTCATGTGTATTTGACTAGTGAACTGTTTTTAGCCAGAAGAGTCAGTAATATAATGTAAACATTGATTCTTGGGATTCAGTTTGGGAAATAGAGATTTAATTGAACATGGCACTAGAACTTGCAGAACATAGGTAGGTGAAAACTAAACGAGCAGGCTCACCAGTGTAGACTGTCTTCACTAGTGGCTTTTACCTGTTTCCCAGGATCTTCCCACACTGGACTGTGAGCTCTGTCAATGCAGGCACAGTGTCTGCCTTGTTCACTACAGAATCTTCCTAAGCCTTTGATGGCTGACTTTTTTGTATTCTGGCCCTTCTTTAGGAATAACTATCACTCATGAATATTCCATCTCTCAACATTTTAATCTTCTTGGCTGTTTTTCTGAACTTTTATAACATCCCAATTTTTCTCTCACATTAATGATAATACTTGTGTGCGTTGAAGATTACCTTTTCCTTGACCACTTCTATTGCATATTTTAATTATCTTGTTTTACTTTTTTCCATCCACTAGCTTATTTCAAACAACTCTCTTTTCATTTCAGTTAGTTGTTTTATCATTTCAGCTTTATTTCTCCTTTCATTGAGTTTATGTTTTTGAAACTCAAAAGAGAACATAAAACATATGCTTTCAAAATGTACTTTTGTTTCCTACAGTATGTCTTCTCCGTAGGCATTTCCTATCTGTGCTTTATGATTGCTATACCTTCTTTCTTGCTGTACAAGGTTTGGCTGTACTTATAAGACATTTCCTCATATAAAGACAAGAATTCTTATTCAAGTCTGCTATCTGCCCATGTTAGACTTTGTGGATTTATCTTTATTTTTCAGATGATACTTCTGGATGCCATTAGAAAGACTTTTAGCCAGTGTTTCTTTGTTTGTTTGTTTTGTTGTTCTTGTTGTTTTTATACTCAGGAAGAATTTTCTATCTCTACTTCATGAAGAGAAATTTGTATTATTTGTATGCATGTATGTGTATGTAGTTAATTTATCAAACATAAATACAATGCTTACTGGGGTGCTGGGCCCTTTTACATATCCTTTTACAGTCATTCAATCTTCACAATAACCCTATGTGGTTGGTACCCTTAGTATTCCATTTACAGATGTGGTAATTGAGTCACTGTAATTTATCCAACATCACATAGTAAGTGTCCAGGCTAAAATTCAAACCTAAGCAAACCAGCACTGAAATATGTGCTCTTAACTACTGTGATATGTTTTGCTTTCATTCCTTTCGTGACAAAAAACAAGTGTGGGAAGCTTCACTTGCCTTGATTTTCTTGTTTCTGCCCTTTTCTACTTTACAGAAGCCCTATGATAGCTGTGTTTCTGTTGCCTATAGTTTGTCCAGGCATCACAGTTCTGAAAGAGCATAGAAATTACTCATTCACTAATTAGAGAAATGGAAGATAACTACACATGGGCATTTTCCAACCAGAAGCAGAAAACCTCCTCCTGCCTCTTAGTGGGGGGAGATTTCCTGCCTCTGGTTGGTACAGGGCAGTGGTCTCCAAGCTCCTGTGGATCAGAAGTTGTAACACAAGTGATTGGCCTTGTTTTTCAGCATCAGAAACGGTTTCCTTCTTTGATTAGTGAAAATTCCTCAAGTGCCTGGAACATTTTGATCCATATTTCTTGTTCCCAGTACTGCAGCAACATTACATTTATTGGTGCGTGTATTTTCATGAATATTTCAGTGGGAAGTTGGTGGAAAGTGAATCTGGTCCTTTGCCAGCTGATATCTTGCCCTGGGGGTCCACATTATCTACTGTGATAACAACGCAACCTTGCAGGGTGCTGTTCTTAACCCTGCTTTCCAGGTGAGAAAAGGACAGCTCAGGTGCTTCAGAAGTCACCCAGGTCACTCAGCTCATGGAGGAGACAGCACGCAAGCTCAGATCTTGTCTCCAAAGCCCTCGTTTTCTCAGCTATCACTCACTCCCACCAGTCTCCAGTCAGTTCATTTGAGTTCGCTGTACTTGACTCAGTCTTATGGAAGTGCATTGGCTGAGCTCCGACTGCAGGAGCGAGACTTGAGCTTTGCACCTAAGAAGCTCATGAGAAGCAAAAGGCAGAAAGTGGAGGCTCTGTGGGGGATGTCCGGCAGTGAGAAGAGGAGGCTGCAGGGTTTTGGCAACAGTGGAAATCCCATTTATGTGGACAGTTGGGAAACGTCTCACAAAGAAGGCATTGGAAGTGGTGATGAAGAGAGGCTTGGCTTCTGATCTGATCAGATGTGAGGGTCAGCTGGGCAGGGATGAGGCAGTGGGAGAGGGTGGGAAGTAAGGGAAACAGCGTCTGTTTCTCTGGGGCTGCCATAACAAAGCCATAGACTGTGTGGCTTAAACACAGACATTTATTTTCCCACAATTCTGGAGGCTGGAAATCCAAGATCGAGGTGTCAGCAGGGCTGGTTTCTCCTGAGGTCTGTCCTCAGGCTTCGAGCCTGGTCACCTTCTCCCTGTGACTTCACATCTCTTCCCTCGTATGTTGTCTTAATCTCTTCTTCTTATGAGGACACCAGTCAGATTACATTGGGACCCACCCTCATGACCTCATTTTAAATTAATTACCTCCTCAAAGGCCTTATCTCCAAATACAATCGCATGCTGAGGTACTGAGGGTTAGGACTTCAGTATATGAATTTGAAGGGGAGGGGGAGGGACACAATTTAGACTATAACAAGCTGGAACCAATGGTATGTCCCAGTGGCCATGCAAAAAACGTTGGGGATAGAGACCAGACTGTATGGCACAACATTGGGACTGCCACTTGGAGGAGGTGGGACTTAATTCTTCTGATAGGCCACCGGTTCCCCTTATGGAACACATACCACTGCCTATGTGTGTGACTGTGTGTGACACAGCCTTAAGTGGTACCAGAACACAGCATTAAATAACATCGCATGCACAGCAAGAAAGTCATCACTTTTCATTTTTCTTTCAGTTCTTCAAGGGGAATATGATGGTTGATCATAACGTGTCTTTCACACCTCTCTGCCATTTGCTTATGTCCGTTATTAAGCAAAGAGGAAGATGAGGAGCCTTGGAAAATAATGATATCAAGGGAAAATTTGAGACTACTCTTTTATTTTTATCTTATTTAATTTTATGCTTGCCTTTCATTTATGTCAAGTGATTCTGGGTTTCCACTTGCAGTAATAATAGAACACTTTCCTTTTTCCCTAAATGTACCCAAGTTTTTTTTTTTTTTTTAAGTGAGTTATTTTAAAGAAAACATTGGAAAAATAAATCTTAGAAGTAATGGCAAAAATTATGAGGGTGAGATTCAAAAGCTGGAGGCCTGGGGAGTGTTGTTGTGGGCTAAGGCAAGGTGAGGGAGAGAGAAAAATGGTAAAAAACTATTGGGAAGCCATCTGGAGAATGATGGAGTTGAGAGAGAGAGAGAGAGAGAGAGTCTGTCTGTCTGTGCAGGTAGGTATGGGGGGCATGTGTGCCTATGTGCATAAGTGTGCATGTGTTCTCATACCCTGAAATCATCCTAAAAACTGAGATGAATTAGTAAGACTGAATATGCCTTTGTTCTCACTCTGTAAGCAGAATTGAACATGTCCACGCTTTTATGTATGAAGTACCTAATGGTATGAATTTGACTTATTTCTCCAGAAGCAAATAGTTAACAATGAATAGTTATTAAGCACATTCCATGTGCCAGGCACTGCAAGGGGCTGTCACTGCAACATGGGTAAAGATGGACAGGGTCCCAGTTAAGAGGTCACAGACTTGCATGGGACTCCCCACAGCACCACTTACTAACCAGGCACCCTCAGCCAAGTGATTGAGACTCTTTGAACCTCAGCTTCTCCATGCATTGAGTGAACAGAGACAGACCCCATGTATATTGCCCTGGTGATAAATGACCTGAAGTGTATGAATGCACTCTGCAAATTATACCAGTGCTATTACTGTGAGCTTTATATTCAGTGTTTCATAAGTGCCATTCAGAGAATCCTTGCCTTTACGGCCCTCAGCAGTATGCAAAAGTTATAGCTGCTACTCAGAACACCTAATTGCATAACTTGAGCAACTCAACTGCAAATGTTAAAAACTCTCTGTGGCAGGGAGCTGGGATGCAGGGCACCATGTGGTCAGGAGGTCAGGGTTCTCCTTGTGGGAGCAGTTGGTTTTAGGGAGACCAGCAGCATCCGCTGTTCATCTAGAGCGTTATTGTGGATTAACACAATGCACCCCTGAATTTTAATAATGAACTCAACTAATGTGCAGGACTCCAGGGAGAATAATTGAAAAGAAACTCTCTAAATCAGACCTGATTCATCCAAACCCATTTGTAATCTCTCTTCCAGCGGGGTGGGGGTGGGGAGAAAACTTCAGGTTAACAAGTTAATGACATCTGCCTACTGTGCCTTTAATTACCCTGCAAACCTCAAGCAGAGACTCACAACTGGAGGAGAAACAGGCAGATTTCTTAGGCTCTCTGCACACAGATAACACAGCTGTCTTCTCACAAGCCTTCCCGACAAGGATGAGCATTATGCCAAGAAGCGCACATTTACAGGGCAGGTGAAGCTAATGATATTTTTCTCATGGCATGTCTCTTTAATCTTCAGAACAGACCCTGTGAGGTCAACATTATTGTGTTTATTTACCTAGAGGAAAACTGAGCTTAAAGATATTAAATGATATGTCTGGAATCACACAGATTGGAAGTAGGACGGTTGGAAGTAGAACTCAGGTCTACCTGGACAGAAAATTGTGTTCACTCGAGGATTCCGTGCAGCTGCCAGTGCCTGGCTCAATCCCCCCTCCGTCCCTCTCTTTCCTTTTTTCTCCAGTCTCCTTCAGTAGCTCATTCTTGCTCTCTCATTTTCCCTTCCCCCTCTTTCTCTCTTTTCCTGTGTTTCTTTCTTTTTCTCTTTCTTTCTTTCTTGGTCTGTCTCTTTCTTCCCTTCCTCCCTCCCCTTCCTTCCTTCCATTTTTTCTTCTCTTCCTTTTTCTCTTTTACAGATATAAACTCGATACCTATCCATGCTACTGTAAACACTGCAGATCCAAAAATCTTTTGCATCTTTTTGATGTGACAAGTCCTCTTTCATGAGTTTACATGGTAATTGGGAGAGATAGGTGAGAAATAAGCAAAAATATTATTAAGTGAAATATATGTAAAATAAATCCAGGGAAGGATACAGGCAATGGAGAGTGTGGAGAGTGGAGGGACATTGAAGGCCCACCTTTGAAGGTGACATTTGATCAGAGATCTGAATGGGGTAAAGGAATGAGGTATGTGAAGTCTTTGCTCTAAGGGTTGCAGGTGGAGGAATCAGCAAGTTTGAAGGTGCTGATGTGGGAATGGGCTTGATGTGTTTGAGGAACAGCCAGAAGGTCCCTGTGGCTGGGCCAGAGTGAGCCATGGAGAGACCAGGAAGAGATGAGTTTGGAGAGAGACAGCTGGGGAGCTTTGTGGGCCAAGGCAGGAGTCTTGAACGCATGGGCAAGGAGTTGTTAGCAGATAGGACCAGACACATGGATACTCTGGTGTCTGCTCTTCCTCCTTCCTCACCACCCACACTTCTGCTTTCCAGATGTTGCATATGATTCCTGTTTGGCTTACATAAAACTGTTTTCTTTTTCTTTCTTTCTCTTTTCCTTTTTTTTTGGCCAACATTTAAAAGTCAGGAGATTGCAAATTTGAAAAAAAAAAACATTACATCTAGATTTGGCTTATTCTAAAAAACTCAAGAGATCTGCCAATGCTGGAACTGTGTTCCTCCCTGGTGACAGTCAGACGTGACATGTAGCTGCAGACCATTTCAAATGGGACATGTGCTTTGCCATGGTCCCCACCAACTCCAATGCTTCTCGGACCCTGAGCCAGAATATATTTTTATGTTCTTCTTTGCTCTCTACATTGCTTTGCTTCCATGTGGAGGCCTTTATCTCTGCAGATCATTTCTGGTTTGAGATGGGGACTTGCAATTTGCTAAAAATAAGCTTTGTCTAGCTTCTTTGACTCTTTTCATCTTATATAATGTATGCTCTTAGTTACCTTCAGATGATTCTGTGAAATTTGTTGGAAAAAATGAAGTAGATCATGAGTGATGCCTGGGTCAGGTCCTAGGTCACTAGTCGGCTGTGTTACCTTGTGCAAGGCCCTTCCCCTCTCTGGGCATCAGTGTCTGCATCTGTAAGAGATACTCTGCAGGCACCATCCCAGCTTCATCATCTACATTTATACCCTGGCAACATAAAACTCTTCCTTAAAAGTGCACATCCCACATAAGTTGTGTTTGTATAATGGTCTGTGAGAGAAGGTGAAAGTCTGAGGTCTCTCATTTACAAAGATTAAGTGAGATAAGTCATTTCAAATGCCTATAACAGCAGTTAGAACAACTAATTAATGCTAGTACTTGTTGCTATTATTATCCAGCATGAACCCCCAAAGTCATAGAAATATTACATAGAGAAAAATAAACATATCTGGTTCAGGAAGATTTAAGCAATAAGGTCTTAGAAAAGAAGCAGATCTTATGATGATGTACATATATTCTGAAAGGGAACACGGCTCAGCAAGACCAAAACTGAGACTTTAGGAAGTGTGGTTTGATCAGCCCAGGACAAGAAGATCTGTTTTTAGGGTTGGGACTACCGTGCACATACCTGTGCAGGGCCTTGGTCAAGTAGTTACTACTCTGGACCCAATTGACTTGCCTGCAGATCCTCAAACAGAATCTAACATGTATATGTGATTTTCTTTTTACCAACATAATCTTTTATGTATGTATTTTTAAAATTGCCTTATATATTTGTTATTTTTATTATCACTTACTACGGATACTTACGCAAGTGTAACAATGTAGGTTAGGCTATGTTGCGTTAACAACCATAACAAAATCTCGATAATTTAAAATAATGTTTATTTGTCACTCATAAAACATGCCTCTCATGTGTCAGCAGGGGCGTCCTGCTAGCAGAAGTATTTAGGGATCTAGGCTGATGGATGCTGCCTTATAACACAGACGTCTAACACCATAAGGCAAGGAAAGGAATGCGTGGCAGCAGCTCTTTCTTCCAACGTATCTTGGTGAATGCATGTCATACGGCTGTTCCTGAGTTTTAGCAGGTGGAGACACACAATCTTACTGTGTGCCCAGGACAAGAGAAACAAATATTTGCAAAGAGCCCTACATTTGACCCATAGAAAATAGTTTGCCCTCCCGTTCAGCAGAGAACTTTGACTCGCCAACATTTCATGGCTGGCCCCTGAAGCCATCTGCATTTTCAAGCCCTGAACTAGATGTTCTAGGAAGACTTGACAAAGATTAGATCTGATTGTTCTATTTTGTTCCTATGAGGTTGAATTTAGAGTTCCTCAGCCCTGCTATATCACCATTACCCTTTCTTAAGTTTGATGAGTTGGTCTTTTTTGGTCATCCAGAATTGCTCTTTCATGTGAATCACTAATGAGAGTTGCAGGGATCCCAAGTGGGAGGCAGCCTGGGGAGGTCAAAGAGGAAGGCACAGGGTTTGAAGTTAGACTGGCCCAGTCCAAAGTCTCTGCCCTGGTGTTGAGAAAACATGTGGCTTTGGCTAAGTGATTTAGCCTCTCTGAGGCTCAGTTCTCAGTTCTGAGGATAAACGAGGTGGTATTTGTAAGGCACCATACTTTGCCTAGCTCATAGCAGACACTCAAGCAATGATAATGATAGTTAGGAAGCTCTGACACTAGTAGGGGAAATGCAGGCGCTCTGTTTAAGTCATCCTGGTTGGGAACTGGGGGACACCATGACTTGATCAGCACAGGGGCTATCAGGGAGGGTCTCACTTACAACTGCTACTGAATTATTGGAAGCAGCCTAGTTTTAAGTTACTCGCCGATGGAACTAAGCTATGGATGCATGCCAAAACTTACAGTTTTGAAGGAAGATTCCCCACATAAGAATGCCCAGGCATCTTATTTAAAAATTCTCAAATCCTGTGAATTTAGTCACTGTCGCTTTACTAACCATCTTCCACTCTGTAAAACTGTTGCACGAGGGTGTAGAAGGAAGCTCTGTTTCTTTCCTCTCCTCTTAGGTGTTCTTGGGATAAATATACTGATATATTGTAACTCACAGTGGCTGAATCCACACTGACCAGAAAGAAGTGGCAGGATAACCATCTGATTTGATTCATGTGGACAGGGAAGCTTTGCAATTTGCGCCAAGAGTTCTAAATAATCTGGCTTGTCTATATACATGGTTCGGGCTCACTGGATGTTTGATAAAGTTTCCCACAGACTACAAACATGACACCATGCTTACATGCTGGATTTTACACTGCGGTGTATCCTCACCTCTGAGAGAGAGAGAGAGAGAGAGAGAGAGAGAGAGAGCGCATCAAGATCCCTCGTTTTCAACTTTTTCCATTCAAACTAACTTCCCCTTGCAATTGAGTCAGTTTACCACCAGTGCAGGGGCTAAATGCCTATCTCTTATGCATCCTTGTCAATTTCTATCAAGGGGCCAGGGGAGCCTTGAGGCTCAATATCACAGCTAGTTACTGGTAGGCCAGGGTGGAAATGTTTGAGAACCTAGTGGTCAGGAAAGGATTACACAAGAAGAATGGCTGTCTTCACCAAGATGAAATTGGAAGGTAAGAACTGGGAGCTGGGGTTGGGGACAGCACCAGGTCATCGTCAGGNGGGAAGCTTTGCAATTTGCGCCAAGAGTTCTAAATAATCTGGCTTGTCTATATACATGGTTTGGGCTCACTGGATGTTTGATAAAGTTTCCCACAGACTACAAACATGACACCATGCTGACATGCTGGATTTTACACTGCGGTGTATCCTCACCTCTGAGAGAGAGAGAGAGAGAGAGAGAGAGAGAGAGAGCGCATCAAGATCCCTCGTTTTCAACTTTTTCCATTCAAACTAACTTCCCCTTGCAATTGAGTCAGTTTACCACCAGTGCAGGGGCTAAATGCCTATCTCTTATGCATCCTTGTCAATTTCTATCAAGGGGCCAGGGGAGCCTGGTGGCTCAATATCACAGCTAGTTACTGGTAGGCTAGGGTGGAAATGTTTGAGAACTAGTGGTCAGGAAAGGATTACACAAGAAGAATGGCTGTCTTCACCAAGATGAAATTGGAAGGTAAGAACTGGGAGCTGGGGTTGGGGACAGCACCAGGTCATCGTCAGGGTGGCAAAGATTCCATCAGAGTCCAAAAGTTCAAGAGAGTTCCTGAGCTGAGGACTGGGACTGTGGCCACGGGTTCCAAGAATGCACAGTCATGAGCAGAGGGCAGAGATGCTCTGACAGCCATCTTGGTGGGACAAAGCTGGCTGTTCAGACAGGGTCCTCTTCTCCAGCATGAGGTGGGTATTTCTGGATATTCTTCACCATGGGAGCTCACCGCGTGGTGCTGACAGCCTCTTCTCCTCTTAGTCACTGGCTGCGATTCTCTCTGCCACTGCCCCCACCCAACT
Organism: Galeopterus variegatus; assembly: GCF_000696425.1. Taxonomy (NCBI): domain Eukaryota; kingdom Metazoa; phylum Chordata; class Mammalia; order Dermoptera; family Cynocephalidae; genus Galeopterus; species Galeopterus variegatus. Next base: position 524,878 of record NW_007726734.1, read on the forward strand.
TCCTCAAAAAAAAAAAAAAATCACAAGGAGTATTACTGTGTCCCCCTTCCCCCCAAATAAGCCATGACACATAGGCATTTATTTATTGCTTTTCCTTGATTTTCATGGTAACACAGATCAAGCTATACTCGGCATTCTCCATCATCTAAATATCCTACAGATCACAACTTCAACATCTGCATCATTATTTTTATACAAAGAGTCCATATTTACAATTAGCACATGGTACACTTTGTTGAGTGGCTCATGTATCTTGGGATATTTAATCTTCACTGTGGCCTTGGGAAGCTGGTATTATCCCCATTTGGTAGATGGGAAGACCAAGGCTCGAGGAGGATGGTACAGGTAGAGGGAGCTGAACCTACACCTGTCTGTGTGAAGAGGAGAGCTGCAGAGGCCTGGGATGAAGTGAAGCCTCCATCTCACTGCAGAGTGTATTAGAGGGGTCAGAAGGGGACGGCTCATTGGGGGGCCAAGGTAGAAGGCCATAGTCCTGTCCAGAAAGTATGAAAGAGAATGAAAGCACAGTTTGATGGCAATCTGAGAAGTCCTCCCTGAGAAAGGGACATTTCAGCAGGTCCTGATGGAGTAGTCGGAATTTAACCAAAGCAAAGTGGGAGGTAACACAAGTCATCACAAGGCAAAGGGCCCTATTAGAGCTTTGAGTGAATAGATGCTCTCTCCGAGCTGTATAATTGTGGCTGTGTGATTTCTAACAAGTCACCAAACCTTTCTGAAGCCTAATTTCCCCCTCTGTTGGGGAAAGGGGCAGCACCAATGCTGCCATTTGAGCGTCATCCTGCGTATCAGCTATGAATAACCCCTGGAGATTTTCCATTTGTCAAAATAAGAAAAAGAAATCAGGTCCTGAGTGATGGTAATATTTTTAGATTCCATTGCTTCATGCAGTCTTTTTGGTCAGCTTGAACGTGGGCTTTGGGGCAGGGCAGCCACAGGAGAAAGTTAAGGGGCCAGCCTGAGAGGGCTCCTAGAAACTGGGGGGTGACAGGTCTGCCAGGCACAGCAGGAGATGGACGACTCCTGGTGGCTGTGGCTGAAAGGGCTTAATGGATTGTGCTCTTACCTGCTTTGTGATTACACAGAGCTTTCCTGTCCATCATGTCTTGGCCTCACAGCAGTGCTAAAAGACTGAGGCGTTTCTGCTTTACCCTCTCCCTCCCCAAGGCAAAGGAGCATCTACCCACGCCTAGAAATCTGTTCCCTTTGCCTTTGCACAAAAGCAGATGATTCTGGAATCTTGGCTTTGGAAGCATCCCCAGAGAACATCTCACTTGGTCCCTTCCTCAGTGCAGATGGGGAAACTGAGGCCCAGAGAGAGAAGGGAAGTGGGTGAGGTTGTAGGAACAGAACTGCCAAGCTGGACTCTGGTGTCCTGGCCTTCAGTTCAGATGATCAGGTGTAAAGGTAGCATTGTCCACTGGCTCCATTCACTGTCCCCATTCAAACCTGGAGTGAAGGGATGGGGGGGGTGGGTTCTGACCATAAAGACCTAGCTGAGGTGGGAAGCCCAGAGTCGGGTCAGACCTTTCTGAGTGAGGGGGAAAGAATGCGATTTGATGAAGGATGAGTTCAGGTAGGGATCAAGCAGGGAATCCCAAGAAGGCATCCTAAAGCCTCAGGTTCAAAGAGTGAAGCACAGCCAGACAGATGGAGAAGTGGTGGTGGAAGTAGAGGTAGAGAGAGGCCTGGCCAAGGGGATAGGTTCGGGGGTCCCGGATGATGAATATAGGGGTGTTGGGGTGTTTCTTTTCATCCCCTTCCCTTCCCTTCCCTTCTCTCCCCTCCCCTGCCCTCCCCTCCCCTCTGTACGCTCTCTCTCTCTCTCTCTCTTTCTCTCTCTCTCTCTTCCTTTCTTTCTTGAATTTTGACCATAGGATGCAAGATCTGATTTGCTTAAAGAAAATTACCAGGCCAGAAGAGGCAGAAGGGTTTTCACAAAACCATTATCTCATTATCTCTTATTCCTAACAATAAAGTAGAGAAGAGAGGATTTTTTTTTTTCCTTTTGTCTTTTTTACTGACCGGTGACGGGATCGCAACCCTCAGTGTTACGCCCGCACCACGCTCAGCCAGTGAGCGGGAACTGGTCTCCACATGGGATCCGAACCCTCGGCGGGAGCGCCACCGCACTCCCAAGCGGCGCACTATCCAGTGCGCCACCGGGCCGGCCCAAGAAGAGAGGATTTTTAGGTACCAATACTGGAGAAATTGGCAGGGTGCTAAATCTTAGGTCAGAAAACTTGGATTAATTAACAAATCCATTCATATACTGAACAACATGCCTACTATTTTTCAGGTTCCCATTCTTCCCTGACTGTGTAGCAGGAGGAACACATAAACACCCTCAGCATGATCTATGAAAGTGGTGATAATGATAACACTTCCCTGGGATTTTGATAGGATTAAGTGAATTACTAGGGAGGTGAATGAATTCCAAAATCTATAAAACTCTCTCCTCTTCCTCCTTCTTCTTTTACTTGTGATTTTGTTGATTGTTCTCAGAACCCCAAATCTGTGTACTATGGGTTTTCCTTATGGCCAAATCAGAGAGACCCACCTCTGCCCAGAAAGAAAAACTGGTTGATTACTCAAGTTCCCTAAGAGGTGAGAGGAACCAGAAATCAGAAGCAGCTGAAGTAATTTGAACCCGACCTATCTTTTCTTTTATTGTAGTCATAGGAATGTCTGTGGCTGGTAACCTGGGATAAACACAAGTGACACATTAGTTGGAATTTTTTCTACTAGGTTAGACCCCACTTCAATTGTGTACCAGCTCTTGTCTGCTGCTCTTGGTCTGAGGACTTCCTGTGGTCATGAGGAGCTGAAATACATTCCCATTGGATCCCTTTGCTCGATGCTCTCAAATGACTCACGTTGGTGTAGTCTTCAGATACTCAAAATGTGTTCACTGCCCTCTGCTTGTGTTTCCATAACAGACATTGCCAATTAATCTTAACATTGATACTTAGCCATCACAAAGATTGGGGCTCTATCTCAACATAGTTTTCCAGTTAACCACGCAGGTGGGAGGTAGCCAAAGTATGGCACATTTGTCATCTGAAATCTGGTGGAACTAACACATATTGACTGAGCATCTAGTATGTGGTCAGCATTCTACCAGACACTGGACTGGGGAATAAGGCAGCAATTTCTAGTTCTCTTTGGTCTATGCTATGGATCGACTGAATTGTTTCCCCAAAGTTCATATATTAGAAGCTTAATCCCCATTGTAACTGTTGAGGTTGGGAAATCCTATTATGGTAATTGAAAGGTGGTGCCTTAAAGAGGTGATTAGATTGTAGGACCATGCGGTAGTGCATGGATTAATAATGGTGGTCATGGATGTGGTTCTGAGGGTTTTAAAAGAAAAGCACATGAGAGGTCAGTTGCTCTCTCTTCTCCGCCATTTTCTGCCATGTGAGATCCCTAGGTCACTGTCACCACTTCCAAGACCCCCACCAGATGTGTTCCCTGGACTTTGGACTTCCTGGCTGCCAAAGCTGTAAGGAGTAAATTTTGTTTTCTTTATAAATTACCCAGTTCCAGGGGTTTTGTTATAAGCAACAGAAACTGACTAATACAGTCTAGAAATGCCCATGAGAGCAGCACAACTTCAAATGTCACCCTGCAATTGTTCAACTTGGATTTGTAATTAACTCATCAGTCATTAATTACCGATTACCTGTTGATTCCTGTATCTCTAAGTTCCCTTTGGCTTCTCACTAACTGGAAAAATTTGCTCTCAAATGCATGTTGGGATTTTCTACTCTACAATGAGTCCTCTATGTTTTATAAAGATACTCAGTAACACTCATGCAGTCTTTGATCCTTAAGGAGCAATGTTTGTTACTGGTCCCCATCCTCGGAAAGACCTGTTGGCTTCTTCCCTGTTCCTGGTTTCTGAGCAAATTCTCTATTCATGACAAAATGCACCCATATCCCCAGTCTCATGCCCATTTGCCATCGCAAAAAGCACTAATAAATTATTGAGCGTGAGTGTGGAAACCATGTTGTCTTTCTCTAACATGATTTTTTTATTACATATCAGGTACTTTTTGCTCAGCAGTGTGTAACTGGCTTCGAGGGCCATGCTGGGTCATGGTAGAGAATATCCAGTCTTACTTAGTTCCAAGTTTCCACATCTCTCTTCTTTCTTCAAGCTCTTCTTGACCTCCACCCACCATCTTGGCTGCACACCAGCACTGGGAACAATTATGACTAGAAGGAGGGCAGATTTAAGGATCCTGGCCAGATGCTTTGGAACTTGGCATACTTTCAACTTTACCACTTGTCCAGAATTCAAGTAGGACTCTTTCATTATAAGTGACACAAAACCTGACCAAACTGGTCTAAGCAGCTAGGATTTTATTAGCTGAGGAATATGAAAAATATGATTAATTCTAGCTTCAAGCACAGCTTGGCTCAGGGACTCAAATAATGTCCTCAGAACCTGTTTCTCAGTTTCTCTTTCTTCTTTCATCTCAGGGCTCGTATCTCTGTGTTGGCTTCATTCTCTGACTAATTCTAATCTCTTGGTGGCAAAATGGAACGAGCAGCTTTAGCCTCAAATTCTCCATGTTTATATGGGAAAAAGGAGCACCCCTCCCTCTTTTTATCTTCTCAGTAGCTCCTACAAATGTCCTGAGATTCGCCCTGAATGTACTGTCTCAAGTGACATACTCATCCTTAAACAAATCATTGTGTGGCCAGGGGATGAAATATTTCTGGGGAGGCTGGGTCATGTGCTGTACTGTCTGGAGTTGGTGATGAAGTTCTACCTGAAGTAGGTGGACTAAAAGTGAGAGATAAAGGCTAATGAACACTGAGCGGCTAAAAGAGCTTGTGCCTATTATGCAACCATTAAATTTCTGTCTCAGTGCCAAGCCTCGCAAATCCAAATCCAACTAAATTTCTCAGATCCAATTCTGAGAATTTAGAGAAGGGAACATTAGACTCGGATAGGATGGGAACTCCTGGATCCAATACTAGTTCAACTCCTGGATCCGATACTAGTGTGCTGTTTAATGTCCTCTGGGCCTTAGTCTTCTCATCTGTAAAATGGGGGTAATAATAGCTTTCTCACAGTGCTTGGCACAGTGACTGGTACACATTACATTTTAATACATAGGAGTCTGGCTTGTTGCTCCCATCTAAATTTCTGCCATGACAATCTCTTGAGTGTTGTCAGTCAAATGAAGACCCACTTTGTTCTTTTTTTTTTTTTTTTTTTTTTTACCTCTAGGGATGAGATAGTTATAATTATACCTGAACTTTGGCATACTTGCCTCCATCTATGAACCATCTCTTTTTTTGTATTTTTTTTATTGTACATGTTTATGGTGTACAGTTTGAATCATCTCCATTGGCATGCATAATACACTATTGAGATACTCTTTTACCTTATGCTGAGCCAATCGCATGAATATCTCCATATTTTCCAGAGTTCCTGGTTAGTCTGACACTCTCTTGTAGCCTAGAGCTGGCTCTAACCATCTCCATCATCCTCAACCCTTTTGATTGGTTGAATTATAATCCCCATCTATTCCCTCTCCATCCCATCCATTTTCAGCTAATGAGACCAGGCTCTGCCTTGTCATGAGATGTGATAAGGAGAAACTGGGTGGGAGAGATGTTCTCAGAACCGTATCGAGTTGAAAAATGTGTTAGAGGTCATGTGCTACAACTTCTCTCCTGTGGGAAAAGCCCTTGTTGATTGAATGGACTAGAGGTAGAGAAGGTTGTTTGGAAGTTATTTGTGGATTTCTAGGATTCCATAAAACTGTGGGTAACCAGTAAACTCCAGCAAATTAGAACATTCTGTTGACAATTAACGTCCCCTACTCCCTCAGAAAAACAACCAAAACACCATTTGATACACTTTCTGGAGAACATGGCCTAAAATTAGGTCTTAGGGCATCATTAGGTTCAGTACTAAAATACATAAGAAGCTAGGTGGATAATGTAGGTGTTTGAATGGGGCTAGTGCCTACCCAGGTGTTGTCTGTGTGGTGGGGACTGGTGAACCACGTGATACAGACCTCTTCTAAAGAAACCAGTTGTTGTTCATCTCTTTCCAGTCGCCACTCCAGTGTAGCCGAATCTTCCACTCTTTCAAGAAGTGATGGAAATCTGGACTTCTAAACTAAACTCAATTTTTATGTCTTGGCTATTTTTAATCACTAGCAAAAATAAAATAGTTTCCAATATCGGTCTTAATGTTTAGGAGGAAGGGGAGGCACCCAGGTGTGGGGAAGGCCATGAGCAAAGGCCCAAAGGCAGGACTAAGATCCACATGCAGGAGCCACAGTGGGGGCATGTGAATGGCCTGGAGGAGTGAGAGTCTGGTGGGAAGACCACAGGGTGCCTAGAACCAGACTAAGGAGGGACTCGACATCAGCCAGAGTAGCTCAGATGTGATTCATGATCTGTGGGGAGTCCTAGCAGGCTTTTCAGCATCAGGGTGTTGAATATAGTAGAGGGCGTAGGCTAGGACAGAAAAAGCCTAGGAACAGAGCAGGCAGCTAGGAATACATTCTTATTTATCTGGCTACTTATACCATGCCCACTGGTAAAGCAAATTTGAAGTTGGATTAAAAACACAGTGCAGTAAGGTTGGATGGTCAGCATAGACTGAACCCCAAAGCAAGACATAAAGAGGGAGGGAAGCAAAATTATGCCTGTTGATTTCAACATTTATTGCGGACTCCTAGTTTCCAAGCCTCGTACTCCATCCTAGTCACAGAAGACCAAATAGAAATAAGAAGTGAATCACACCTCGGAGTACCTATGATCTAGATGAAGTAGTCCAGTCGAGGGAAATTAGAAATGAAGTACCGAAACTGTGCACTAGCTTCTTAGTTGTGATATAAAAGCGCAAAGCAAGACGATGAAACAATTATTTATGTCTCATATGCATTAATAAATGTCTGCCCATTTTTATGTTATTATGTCACTTGAAACAGGTGCATGGATTTCCACCAAGTTTGGAGGTGTGTTTGAGATGATCTTTCTGAAAATATATGTTATGTGACCGCTGGAACTGAGGTGCAATGTGAGGTTCATGTGGCTGCCCATTGGGTCTGACATGCCATGTCATTAAGATCTCATAGAGGACAGTGGTCTCTATTGTACACCCTCACATGCCAGGCACAAGGAAGATCCATTCAGTGGGTAACTTGGTTGCAAGCAAGCAGCTTATAACATGAACATGCATGTGGGGTAAAAGCAGAGATAGTTAAGGGTTCTTACAAACATGCAAGGGATGTGAGCTAATTATTAGATAAAGGAAATTGTAGACACATATCACATAAGACTTATAATTTGTAAAGGGGGTGGGAGGAAGGATATTCTCTCTGCAAGAGATATGGAACATTTTAATGGGTGGTCCTCTTGAAAGCAAGAATATTATCACTGTCATTTTTTTATTTGAGGAAATGTATCATTGTTTTATTTGAGGAAATGAAACATTCTACATAAGAAATAAACAAAGCAGAGTAGTATTCCATTGTGGTATATCTGCACAATGGAATACTACTCTGCTATAAAAAAGAATGAAATACTGCCATTTGCAACAACATGGATGGACCTAGAAAGAATTATATTAAGTAAAACAAGTCAGGCACAGAAAGAGAAATATCACATGTTCTCACTTATGTGTGGGAGCTAAAAATAAATAAATACACAAATAAACTGGGGGGGAGGGAAGAAGACACAACAATTACAATTCCTTGAAGTTGATATGACAAGCAAACAGATATGAGGTTGTTGGGGGGGGGGAAGGAGGAGGGAGGGAGGTTTCGGTAATGGGCCACAATGATCAATCACATTGTATATTGACAAAATAAAATAAAATTTAAAAAAAATAAATAAACAAAGGTGGAACATTTTCATCTATTTCTCTTTCAATCCTTTCCTTTCCTTCCCTCCTTTCCCTCTCCCTTCTTTCCTTCCTATTTACTTCTACACTTTCACTGAGCACCTGCAAGAAACCTGGATGACTCCCAACAGGACCTTGTCCCTCAGGTATATGAGACTCACCACCAGCACGAAACACGAAATGTTAATTACAGAAAGATAGCATGCAGCAGCAGAAGTGCAGGCAGAATCAAGTGCTGAGTTCTTCTTGCCTAATTGGTGTAGCAAAATTCCAAATGATTTCTTGCTTCTCACTTTAGAATGAGAGTCTCACTCTCTATGACTGAAAGAAGGGTATCCCTGTGCAATATGGGATGTTCAGGGACATCTGCTCTATACACATCAACCCATGCGATTGTGTACCATCAGCAAATTTTATGCAGTGAATAATCAGCAGCAGGGTGTGTGCTACGGAATAGGGATGCAGGCATAGATAAAGACTTGGGGTGGGGGGGAGGAGGCTCCCAGGAATTTGTCTGGTAGAAGGTCCTTGTAAGTGCATGGATTTGTGAGGTGGAAGGGATTAAGCAGCATTTTATAGGCTGCACTGGTTGTCCAGAGGGGTAGTTTGTCCTTCATAATCTCTATTAACAACACTTCTATGCCTGCCCCATACAAACATGCAATCTAAATAAAAACAGTGTGTTTCCTGTGCACGCATTGTTTCCAAAGTCTGTAGGCCTGCAGCCAACCAAATTGCTGCCTCTGAGCACCTCCTACAGAGAAGTTCTGAATCGGCATCGCCAGCTAACTGCTCCTTGTCCTATGTAACACATGATTCTTAGCACTAAAAGAGTGGAGTCGTTCACACTCTTCCTCGCTCATGTTCATTACTCCTAATTGCTCATGTCCCAAAGGAGATGACTGAAAACCATTTGCAGTCAAAGATATTTGGGTGACATTTCTCTCTGCCATAGATTGACTTCGTGACCGTAACCCTTTTTTCCCTTCACCTCATTGAGTCTCACTTTTTTCTTCAGTAAAATAGGCAGATGAAGCTGTCCCTTGAAAGTTTATATGACAGTTAAATACCATCAAGAAAAATTACTGCTGGCATTAACCAGTAGTCAGGGAAGTTCAGTTCCCTTCACTTTTCCTGAAAAGACACCATCGAGGAACAGGCATAGAGTGTCCATCATTTTCGCATATTCAAACTGTAAACAACTAGCATATATACTTTATAGCGACTTTCTTACACCTCTGGTGTGCCTGCAAAAGGAATTACCCCCCTCCTCCTCCTCTTCCTAACTCACATTTATTGAGCACTTACTGGGGACAAATACTGTTCTAGTTAGTCTGCACAGAATAACTCAACCCTCTGAGGAAGGCACTGCCATATTCCCTGACTCTAAGGTGCCTTCGATTGTAGGACTGACAATATTTTATGTTTGACATGGCACTGATTGTGTGGTGCACCTCAATTTCAGAGATATTAAAAATTTGGAAGTACATCTTAAGGTCAGTAAAATAGTGGAATATTCTATTCTCATTTTACAGATGGGGGTACAGGTCAAGTGTCTTACCCAAATTCACATAATCAGAGTTTGAGAGAAAATTGGAACCAAAGCTGCCTGATTTCAAAGCCCACACTTTTAATCACCACACTAAACTTCTTCTCTCCATCAGCCAATAAATGAACATTTCAGGCAATCTCATCTCCAACCTCAGTTATATGCCCTTTGGGGCTCAAGTGGTCACTTGACTCTGTTCAGTTTTGAAAGAGGAAAATGAAATTAAAGAACAAGTACAAAATCCTGAAAATAAATTGTCAAAAATTGTGTTTAATATTTGAGCTGTAATTTGGCATTTTATGATATTGTTTTTCTCTCTGGAAGGCAAATGCCTTTTAATATGTAGGACATGTTGCTATAGGACATAAAGTATGTTGAACATGACTTTTGCACATTCAACTTTTGTATGTGATTTCAAGGGTATATGATGTGTAAAAGTTGGCATCTTAATAAATTGTTTGCAGAAATAATCACAATTCTTTTCTCCTGCTTGAACCCATACCCTTGCAATGGTCTGCTGCAGCCTCTCCCATCAAGAAATGGTATCTTTTTCCACACCTTTCAAATCTCAGCTGGCCTCATGCCTTGCTTTAGTCAATAGAATATGGTGGAAGTGTTAGCTTCATAGTTCTGAGTCTAGGGCCCCACAAGGTCTTCTGAGACTTGGCTTTCTTTTAGAATCCTGCTCCACCATAAGATCAAATTCAGGGTAGCCCATTGGAGGATGAAAGCTTACATGGAACAAAGCCAAGTAATCTCATCTGAGGACTTCCTAGATTAGCCAGTCCCCAGCTGATCTGTTATGACTGCAGACTCCTGAACAAGCCCAGATGAAATCAACCTAAATAACATAACCCAAGCCCAGCCCAGATCAGCAAAACTTTCCAGCCAGCCTATGGACTCATGAGAAAAATAAATGACTTTATTGTTTAAAGTCACTGCATTTTAGGACTGTTTGTTATACAGCAATAACTAGCTGATACAGCTTCTGTTTTAGAGCTCTAGCAATCAAACAAAATGATAAGATGACTTGACTGATGTAAAAATTTCCTGGGTGATCCATCACCCTAGAAAGATGCTTTACATTTATTTTTGCTGCTGAGAACTTTCCTATCGGAACAATTCCATTTTCTGTATATCCAGTTGCTATAGCAACCAGATACTTTTGTTCTCTGCTCTGGTCTTTCCGATCATATCACTTTGCAGTTAGTCAACATGATGTTGGAACCTTCGTTGTTATGGTAACCTGGGACCATTTTTTAAAAAAATATATTCCATTGACATTGTTTTTGAGGAGACCTGCGATTTAGTCTTGTACTCATCTGGAGAAACTTGTGGTACAGAGCAAAAAGCATTTCAGGAAATGCTCCTCTGGGGAGAAATTCTTCATTAAAACCTCTTTCCAGAAACGTCAGACATTCTGTGTTTTTATGGATTTTTCCTATTTAAATGCCTGTCGGAATTTTGGTGAATTGCAAAGTATGTTTTAAAAAGTCCTAAAAGAGTCTCAATTGCTAATAGAAAACATGTGTAGCTGAATTGTTATTAATTATGCATGAAGCCCCATAGGCTCCGCTATACACAGCTCCACAAACGCTGGAGATGAAATGCTTTGTGATGTGAGAAGCAGGCACATGAAACAGAGCCCACTATGGAAACATCTGTGGGAGTAGGTGAGGGGTGAGGGAGAAAGGGAGTCAGGTTTGGGGGGCCACAGGGAAGGGCTGCAGGAGAAAGGCATTGAAGGGGGCTTGAGGCCAAAGAGCTGTCTTAGGAGTGAAGAGGGAGGACAGGGAGCAACTGAGGAATCTAAGTTCAAAGCAGACTACAGAGGGAAGAGAAAGCTTACAGACGTCTCTACTTTTGAGAAGCCCAGGGCACTTGCAGTTTTTGAGGCTTCTGTTATGTTTTTTAAAACATTAGGAAATGCTAAAACAAGGTTATAAAATGGTGGGATCTCTCAACTGTTTGCATTTAATAAAAATATGATATAATATAGTCACACTCTTCACAAGATATTTTTTTTATTGGAACATAATTGATTATACATGTTTGTGGGGGACAGAGTTGAATATCAGTACCTATGTAATAGAATAGACTTCTCTCAAGGAATTTCACTTATTTTTCCTAACTTTCACTTTTTTCTTTTTCTTTTTCTTTTTTTTTTTTTTTTGGTAGCTGGCTGGTTTGGGGATCTGAACCAGTGACCTTGATGTTAGGCTGTGCTCTCAACAACTGAGCTAACCAGCCAGTCTTTCACAAGATAATCACAGGATTTATTTAAACATGTATTCATTCATTGTACACCAAAGACTGGTAGTTGGAGTCAGTTGTAAAGCTGTAGGATGCACCAGGGCTGAGTCGAGGTGAGTCAGGTAAGCTGCCTAGGGTCTGAAAGTGAAGGATGCTCTAACTCTCAGGATGGAACTGTACACCAAAGACTGGTAGTTGGAGTCAGTTGTAAAGCTGTAGGATGCACCAGGGCTGAGTTGAGGTGAGTCAGGTAAGCTGCCTAGGGTCTGAAAGTGAAGGATGCTCTAACTCTCAGGATGGAACCTCTTTCGATTTTGTACTGTAGGCACTTTACTGGCCTTACCCTAGTCCCTGTCCTGGAATGCACTTTTTCCTTTTTCATTCATGTGAACATATTACTGAACACATGATCTCATTTGGAACATCAGAAGTTTCAAATGGGGGCCAGTTGGAAGTGTATGATGTGGACCAAATGCTTCTCCTACCTTTGATATTTTTGGGTTTTGAAGTAGCTGAAGGAAGGATCATGGAGCATTGAGAAAGTCAGCAGAGTAATGTAGAAAACTCATTACTGGAAGGCTTGGATTCTGGACCTCAAATGGCCTCTCATTTGCTGTGTGACCTTGAGCAAGTGCTTCTGTGTTCTCAGTTCTCAGAAAACATTTGGATGAATTGTTTCATAGGGTCATTCTGACCCAGACTACCTCGAATTCTAGATGAAGGGTTGTTAATTTTTAGAAAAGTAAGGTAATTTAGAAGAGGGTTGTCCCATCTTCTTCCTGCCACCTGAAATCTTGTGCTCTGGCTGATGATCTGGTGATACCTTTGGTGTGGCACATGCAACATCAGAACTGGTACCTGGCATCAGACCACTGGTTTCTAGAGCCCTGTAATAGATGGGAATTTCTGTATGATGGTGATCTTCATCTCAGAAATGTAAGGTGGCACCAAGAGATAGTAACTTCACATTCTTGTACATGAGAAACTGTATAGTATACTGGTTAAGAGCATGTTTATTAAATGGAGCAAAACACTACCATTTGACAAATAAGCTTAAATGAGTTAATACATACAAAGACTTAGAACAGTGTTCAGCACATAGTAAGCCTTATTACCATTCTCATTTTACCCATGTATTTTTCAACAGACATTTATTGAGCACTTGGTCTGTGCCCGGCACTGTGCTGAGCACATTTATGTCAACCTCACAGCAGCCTTTAGAAATAGTGCAGGCCCTCTTACAGCGAGGTTGGGTTTTCATGTCAATGCTGAGGGTGAAATTTGTGTAGAGTCAAAATTACTCTTGAAAACTCTATAAGATTATGCAACTTTGGAGATGCAATGTTTTTTGACTCCAGAACTTATGCTCGTATCATCTAAGTAACTTTTAAAGCATCATACACACTCCAGGTATCATTACATTTCTTAGGTATTCTGTCAAAGAGTTAGTGTGATATTCAGGATATGGTCCTAACAGTCTTGGGTTTGAATTTGGTTTCTGCCAGTTGTTACTTGTGTCACCATTTGGTGGATACTTTTTTACTTCTGGTCCTTGATTCCTCAGTTTTATCTATATTGGGGATTGTCATAGGACCAAACAAGACAAAACATACACATTTATGTCATAAACTTACTGTACTACCTGCATATTATTATGTAATTATAGAAATTGGAAGAGAAGCCCATGTTTATACCATCCACACCTTGCATTATTTTTTTTCCAATTCTGATTATTTTTACTGAATATTTTAGTAATCTGCTCTCAGCCTTCCAGTTTCCAAACTAAAAGCCCTTCACTTACGTGAAGGAGCATTTCCATGCTGCTTCCTCCCATGCCCACATCATTTCTCAGGACCCTCTTTGGGCAGGAAACATGTAGCTTCCCCACAGCTTCCAGAAGTGAAGTGTTTTTCTTTCTGATTAAAATCTTGCATTAGGCACAGTTGTTTGACTAAACCATTCCCAAACAACTTTTTTTTCCCCTACTTTTGTAGCTGGAAAAGCTTAATACATTTCCACCCTTCTTCACAAGTAGGTAAGGGACCTTGTGGGATGTTCTGGAAAATGAGATGTAAGCAGACATTTGTTGGAGTTTGGGGATGCTTTCGATTTCTTGATAAAGAGGACACTTAGGTCTAGGGCCACTTTCCTCCCTCCTTCTTCCTATTTGATTGTTGATGTGATTGTCTGTAGTTGGGGTAGCCATCTGGCAATGATAGGCATCGAAGACAAAAGCCAACATGCTAAGAATGATGGAGGGTCAAACAGAAAGAGGCTAGGTCCCTTAAGTACTTCATTTATCAGCTGGAAATTCTTTCGTCATTCTTAATATACAGATTATTGACCTTTGGTATCAGAATAAAGCTTTAATTCCCAGACGTGACACACAAGGCAATTCATAATACAGTCATTCTTACTTTCTAATTTTATTTTCTGCCTGCTGTCCCTCAACTATCCTGTTCTCCACACATGTTAATGCTAGTGTCCTGACTCTGAGGTTAAGCAAGCTGCTCACTGTGGGGGAATGCTTGTCCCTGTTCCCCTTGTCTGACTAATTCTTACTTTAAGACTCAAACTAAGTGTCATTAAGTCCAGTAAACTCTTCCATACCATCCCTTTTCCTGACTCTCTCTCTTGCAATGGGGGCCAGCAGACCTCCTGGATGATTGCATAGCACCTGTTGCCATCTGCTGTACTGCTCAGAACACTCTGTGACAATCATTATCATGCTTCTCCCTATTATTTGAGAGTAATTATCTGAAGATGGGGAAATGTTGTATTTCTAGCACTCAGCCTGAAGCCTGATCAGTAATACATGCTCAACAAAGGTTTGCTAAAAGGACAAATGAATATTTTCCATTGGAATTTGTTATTTCCACTTATGAATCTAACTGGGCATCTGCATGCCTCATCTTAGAACGTGGTCTCATGCAGTTTTCTACACATATTCTGTAGACCTTTGGGAGCATGGCAGTAAACTGGACTGAAGTGCTAGGGAAATAATATACCATAAGCCTTTTCTTAGCTGGCTGGGTTATAAGTATGGTTAGAATTTGTTTTTCTTAAATACATTGCCTGATACCTTCCCAAAAGGCAACCCTGTGCTGCTCACATGGCCCAATTATTCCTCTATGCCAGCTTGGTTTTTCGCTACTAAAAAGAAAGCATTATCTTCTGAAATATTCATTTTTTGAAATAATTTTCAATACCTTAAACTTGGTTAGTCCCTACACTTCTCCCTGGGATGTCTATGATGCTTAAATATTGTCATCTACAAATTTAATAGTTTACCATTAGCTTTTATTTTCTGAGTATAATCCATTTCTTAATCAATGACCAAAAAAAAAAAAAAAAGAAAAAGAAAAAGAAAAAGAAAAAAAGATAAGAAAAAACTCCTTTCAACCTTCACCAATTCACCAAGACCAGCCCATTTTATGGATCTACATCAAATTATAGTACCTTCCTAGAAATCTTGATTGTATTGGAGGCTATTGTTTGAGCCTATGAGCTTTGTTAAAGCACAAAAGCTCTAGCAGGTGCAGACTATAAATTGAGGGCAGGGACCAGAGAGAAGCATAACGTGTTTGCTACTGTGTGTATTTGGTGGGGATGAAGGTAGGCATCCCAGGAATTTAGCAGGAACACAATATTTGGGTTCACATGGTTAAAATCATGACACTGAGTGTACTCAAACCATCCTGACGGTTGAGCTGGGCTTGCTGTACCTGAAAGATTACTTTCAAATAGGCTGAGATGTTGGCATTAATTGAAGTGTCGGATTGTAAGGAATGCCTTAGGCTCGTCAGTACTGGGACAATGCCTGCATTGCAGGTGGTGGACTTGGAGGAAACTTCCCCAACATTTGAGTGTGGGAGGAAATTAGGGATTGGGAGCCCAGAAAGTGTTATGATTAAAACATGGGTTTAGGAGTTAGAACATGTTTGGTTCTGTCACTCACTAGCTGAGTAAGAAACTTCTCCCCAAGCAAAGTTTCCTCATCTGTAAACTGGGCACAATGATACGCTCCACATAAGTCTGCTTGAGGACTCAATGAGGTGACAAGAAAATACCTCAATCAATAGGAGCTACAGGAGGATGAGCATGGTAGGAGGCGGGGGTAGACACTGCTTGCACAGGTTCACAAAGTAGGAACTCCGAATTCCTAAGAAATTATTCAGAATGGTTAAGGATTAATGCACATTCTGTTCCAGCCACACTGGCCACTTTGTGGCTTTCTGAATCCCAAGTACAGCTGTCTTGGGACCTTTACATTACTATTCCCTCTTCTGGGGATACTCTTTCTCTGATGTTGCAGCTAGCTATTGCTGCATAACAAAGATCCCAAAACTTAATGCTGCTGCACAACACTGATTTATTATTTCTCATGTTTCTGGGGAGAAGCTCTTCTGCTTCTCACCTGAGATCATTCATGCAGTTGTAGTCCTCTGACTGTCCATGTCTGGCCGCTGTTCTGTACTGTTAATGGGGCACCTCAGTTCTCAGGAGGCTAGACTAGGTTTCTTTGCATCACAGTGTTCTTGGGTTGCAGGAGGGTGAAAGAAAGAAGGAGTTGCAAGGCCACTTAAGGCCTAGGTTCAGAGACTGGCACAAAATCATCCCTTTTACATTTGAT
>NW_007726734.1:541800-547254 GCF_000696425.1 Galeopterus variegatus
GCAAGGCCACTTAAGGCCTAGGTTCAGAGACTGGCACAAAATCATCCCTTTTACATTTGATCAATTGTACTTGCTTTTTGTGACATTGCTTTGACCAATAGCAAGCCCAGATTCAAGGAGGTAAATAGACTCCGCCTCTTGGGAGGAGCAGTGACATCATGTTGCAAATGGGTGTGGTCACAGGTAATTGTACTTGCTTTTTGTGACATTGCTTTGACCAATAGCAAGCCCAGATTCAAGGAGGTGGGGAAATAGACTCCGCCTCTTGGGAGGAGCAGTGACATCATGTTGCAAATGGGTGTGGTCACAGGGGATGATTGATCAGAAGCCTTGATCATAATGGTGTACAGCACCTGGACATCAGCATGGCTCTCTGCCCACTTCATTCTGTTCCTGACCACCTTTAGATGGTAGGCTGTATTGCTACTGTGCCCCACCTACCACTATCACCCTTTATTCCATTAGGCTTTTGTTCTGAGCACTTAACCTGACACATTGTTACACATTTATGTGTGTGTGGTTGCTTGTCTGCCTCCCATTGGAATGTCAACTCCAGGAGGACAGGGACGTCATTGGTATTGTCCACCACTATATGTCTAGCACTCAGACCGGTGCCTGGCACATCTTAGGGACTCAGTGAACATTGATCGCATGCATAAATTCAGTCATGCATAAATGCATGAATGGTCAAGTGACATTTGTGTCAATATGATTGAAGGAATGTTTATCTCAAGCACTTTCAATAACCCTCAAAAATGATGAACAGTGTTTGCATCATTGGGGGGCAGGCGGGGAGAACCCACAAGAATAATGCGGGACCAAATCATTTCCCTTGCAAAAGTTTTTTGTGCTTTAAAAAAAAAAAAAAAAAAACAGATCCAAGCACATGGTTCAGATCCTAGAAATGTGTATTTATTAGTGGGCAGCAGCAGGTTTTCTGTGTCTCATTCGAAAGCATTGGCTGCTCTGATTTAGTAATGTGCAAAAGGATTGGACTTTAGAGGGATTAAAATTATTTTCAGCATTAACGTGATATATCTGAGCTGATGCACCTAGTCTTGAATACGGATTCCCAGACCAGAAAGATGTTAAGACATTAAATCTGTGTAAATTCAACTATTAATTTATGTTTGAACAAATTCAACAAGAGATTTGACTTGGGGGCCTACAGACAAATAGATTTGGTTGGAAAAAAATGCATATTGCGATCTTCAACCACAATGCTGTATTCCCCTTGAAAATTCCATGGCTGAGTGACTCTCTAATAGGTCACAGTTGAGAGCCCAAGCAATTATGCCAGAATGTGTTAATAATAAAACAAGAAAACGACTATGTTTGTCTTGTGTAAGGATGAAAGCAGCTGTTGGTACCAATTCAGAAAAATGATAGCAAAAGGCAGCTCTCATTGATGTGGGACCCGGCAGAATGAAAACAAGGGCCTCTTCCCAGGAACTTGTCAGCCCCAATGTTTTCTCAGGCCCTTTGCTGGTGACCAGGACTGTGGGTGCCACTGTCAACATTTCACATGGTGGCAGAGGCAGGCAGATATAGTTTACAAAAGCTGCCCTGAGCAGGAGCCTGAGAAGACCGAGACATAATACACGAGCTGCCTCCACACGATAAATGACAGCTGTGACTGAAGGAATAAACAGAATAATCTGGACTTACAGAAGCCACAGGGGGCTTTTGGCAGCATGCAAATTCACAAACTTATCAAATGTATCCTCTGAAAATGAAGAGCTCTTTTGAAGCTGGCAGTCAAGGAAAAGTAGTTAAGCCTGTATTCCTAGATATATTTTGGAGCAAATGCTGGTAGAACCAAATCTCTGCAGCTTTCATAGGTTTAGTAATAATAACAATAGTGGCAACAATGACAACAGCAGATATTTATTGAGCTCTTACTGTTTATCAGGTGCTTTATATATATTATGCCATTTAAACATCTCAAGAACCTTAGTATTGTGAGGTACTATCATTATGCCCATTAGATGAGGAAACTGAGGCTCAGAGAGATTTAGTAATTGTCCAAAGTCAACAGTGGCTCAGCTGAGATTTGAACACATGTCTATCTGATTCCAGAAGCTCCCCTGCTATATGCAAAACAATTCACATTAAGGAGGAGTGAAGGAGAGCTGCTTCTTAGGGCCCATGCAAATAACTCTGCTGTCTGTGTCTGTTCTAGACTCTATTTCAGGTGACAGTCATAAAGGCTTTGGCACAAGAGCTGGCTTATTGGAGGAAGCCTGTAATAGCAACACTAATGGGATCTACTATTTTCTGAGCACAATGTGTCAGGCATATTTTGAGGAGTTGACATGCATATCTTCATTTAATCTTCCTAACTACACAGTAGTCCCCCCTTATCCACGGGGGATATATTCCAAGATCCCCAGTGGCTGCCTCAAACTGCTGGGGGTACTGGACTCTATTCATGTATACTATGCACTAATTTGTTTTTTCTTCTTCACAATTTGACAGAAGATTCAGATTCATTCTTACTGTAGATCTTAGCAACCTCAACACATGATTTTTTTTCTTTCCTTATTAAGTAGAGAACTTATACCTTTTCACTTAAAAGGAAGCACTTTACAGCTGGATTCTCTTTGGCATATCCAAATTGCCAGCATCACTAGTCTTGCACTTTGGGGCCATTGTGAAGTAAAAGAACGGTCACTTTAACACAAGCACTGTGATACCACCACAGTCGATCTGATAACCAAGACAGCTACTAAGTGACTAACCAGCAGGTGGAGCAGACATCCTGGATCCACTGGGCCAAGTGGTAATTCACGTCCCAGGTGGGATGGACGCAGGGTGGCACCAGATTTCATTATGCTACCCAGAATCACATGCAATTTAAAACTTATGACTTGTTTATTTCTGGAATTTTCTATTGAATATTTTTGAACCACAGTGGACTATGGGTAACTGATACCATGGAAAGTGAAACCATGGATAAGGGGGGATTACTGTACAGACAAAACAGATCCTATTGATAGCCTGGTTTTAAAGATGGGGACACTGAGGCACAGAGAACTCATGTGCCTTGGAAGGAATTGGCGGAAGGCAAATTTGAACTTATTTCCCAGACAGCTTAAATACTGTGCCGTTCTCCAGAAATGTTCTTCATACTTCACTCTGCCTCTCCTTAGAGAGCTCCACCCACCATGGCCAAGGCTGGATTCAAGAAGTCAGGGCAGGATACCTCCAAGACATGGAACCAACCTAAATGTCCGTCAATGGATGATTGGATAACGAAACTGTGAGATATGTATACACCATGGAATACTACTCTGCCACAAAAAAGAATGAAATACTTCCATTTGCAACAACATGGATGAGCCTGGAGAAACTTATGTTGAGTGAAATAAGCAAAGCACAGAGGGATAAATACCACATGTGCTCACTCATAAGTGGGAGCTAAGAGAGAAAGAAGGAAGGAAAGAAAGACCACAGTAGTGCGTTGGTCTCACAGAGGGAGGGAACACTCCTTGGGCTACAAAGTGGAGTGAGGGGGGGAGGGAGGTTGGGGGATAATTGGGTGGGGACACAGGGTACAAAAGTAATTTCTGGTAATGGGTATGCTGCCAGTATGAATCTGGCCCTCACATCATGGGCATGAGGGGTGACAATCAGCTTTGTATCTCATGGATAGTCATAAATAAATTTTAAAAAAGTAGTTCCTTCCTTCCTTCACCAACCAACATTTTCTGGAGACATGATTTTAGCCCCTTTGCTAACTGGGAACTAGGAACACAGAAAAGAACAAAATTAGTCCTTATCCTCAATATTTATTGACCATTTACAGTATGCCCACTTGTGGAATGAATGAATGGATGAATGAATGAATGAATATCTGAAAAAAGCCTGAGGACAGACAGATTAGATAAGTAAGGTTTTAGGGACCTAGCTTAAGTTCGTTTCCCCTGAAAGAAAGCAGCCCTTGAGACAATAATGTAATTGCAAGTGGTTTATTTAGATATCGATCCCAGGAAACACCAGTAAATGAGTGGAAATGAGACAGAGACAGGAGGAAAGCAAATGGCAGAGACACTTTGAGCAAGTTGCCAGTGTGGCCATGGAAGGACAGTCTATTGGGAAACTCTGGCAGACAAAAGGGAGAATGTCTCAGGGCTACTCCAACCAAGGGATGAGACATCTGGGGTGTTGATTCAACGGTACTCAGCAACCATTGGTTGATAGCTGCTCCTGCAGAGGTATTAACTCTAAGGCACTTCCATTCTACCCCCTGCCTGAGTCCAGTGGGCTCCAGAAGCCAGAGAAAGACCTCAAGCAAAGAGTCACAGGTGCTGTCAGTTGCCATCTATCATGCTGGTGTTTGCAGGAGCAGTGAGATGCCATGACGTGTGTAGGATCAACAGCATCTGCTCCAGCCTTGCTAATCAACGTGTGCCAAAGTGTGTCCATGGACTGGCTGCTAAGAATTTGTTGGAAATATACAATCTCAGACTCCACCCCAGGCTTACTGAATCAATATCTGACTTTAAAATATCCCTAGGTAATACCTATACACATCAAAGCCTAAGAAATACTGGGCTTACAGGATTTTTTCCATATATAGTCATTCATGCAACAGATATTTACTGAGAACCTCAAAGGTCCAGGTGCTCTGTTAGGTCTTGGGGAGTCAGTCCCAGGCTGGGTCCTTGAGGAGTTTATGCTAGTGGAGGCATTTCAAATAATGTGCAATACATCCATTGGAAAGGTAAGTATATAGGGTCCTAGGAGATTCATTGTGGGACATACAACTCTGCTCAGGCTCACATGAGGTGATGTCTAAGCTCAGTCTTTAGGGACCTGTAGGGCTTTTCCAGGGGAAGAAATCAGAAGAATGTCTGTGGTAGAGGAAATAGCATGTGTCAAGACCTGGAGGCCAGAAAGAGAACACAAGACATTTAAGAACTGCCAGTAGAGGCAGACCCCATATAATTCAGGGAATGCATTCTTCGAAATGGGAGGGGGAAAGAAAACTGAATTGGTTTTCCATGGGATCTTTATAGCCTAGCCTTTATGGAGATATGTTCTGGACCTCCTATTCTGCCTATCACTTTTACATTCTGTTAAAATTCTCTAAACCATGACATGATGACAGTAATTCTTCATATAGTCACACTTTTCAGACTGCAGTTGTGACTGTGTGGTCTTCCATCAACCCTCAGTAGCTTGCTGATCTTCACCCTACATTTCTTTAACCATTTACTTAAAGGTGCCTTAACGTTTCCCTTCTCTCCCTTAGAAGCTTTTTTCCCACCCTTTAGGATCATAAAATTGTTAAGGGAACAAGAGGCAGGATCAAATGGACTGGGTTTTGAGTCCAAACTCCACTCTTATTGGGGATATGGATTTGGGCAAGTTACCTAACCTTTCTACACTGTAGTATTCTCATTTGTAAGTAATAGTATAGTAGGCATTACTCATGCATACCACAATTTC
>NW_007726734.1:548333-549999 GCF_000696425.1 Galeopterus variegatus
ACTTCAGGGAGCAAACTACTTTCATCCCCTCACTTGTTACCAATTGCATTGTGCATGTTATATGAACAAGAGATGAACCTTTGTTGTTCTGAGACACTGAGATTTGAGGATTGGTTGTGCTACAGCATAACCTAACCCATTCTAATAGAAGCATCCACCTTAGGGGCTTATTGTAAGGATTGGATATGATAAGCATTTATGCAGTGCCTGGCACAAAGAAAATGCTCAGTAAATAGAAGCCACTGTTAATGATATTCAAGGCCAAGAGGAAATGTCATGGATTCAGTGATGCTCTCCCTCATCTGCTTCTGTTCCCTTATCTGGCATAAGTAGCTGCTCCCTCCTCTGCCCTCTGACAGCACATAGAATCACAGCAGTTTATTAGTCTCTCTTCCACAGCTCTTAGAATCTCCAAAACTGGAATAATGCTTATTATTTCTATCACTTCTTCCCCAGCTCTAGGAGCAGTGCATGTTTGGAAAAACTTATTGTATTAAATAGAGTGAGCTACATTAATTTGAATATTTCTGTAACTATTACAGTTAGCCTGAGCATTATAGAGTTTCGTGGNATAAAACTTTATTTACAAAAGCAGGTGTGGGGCCAGATGTGGCCCATGGACAGAACTTGCCTGATTCCCTGGTGTAGACAAATAGAAAATTACATTCTTAAATTCTGGTACAAGGAATATCGAAAATAAACTGGTTAAGAGTTAAATAAAGTGACATGTGATAAGCACACTGAATGAGAAAAAGCAGTCATTCGAAGATTGTTGGGTGACAAGGGGAGGTTATAGGGCTACTGTACTTGGACTGTGAAGCTGGGATGGCTTCTCTGAGGGAGATAACATGTGAAATTAGCCTGAAGCAGCCTTGGCGGATGTGGGAAGGGAGGAGGAGAAAATTATAGAGAATTACAGTATTACAGAGGAGGGGCAAGTTCAAGGGTCCTGAGACAGGAATGAGCATAGAATCCTGAGGAACAGGAAGAGGGCCAGTAGCTCCTGGTGAGATTGATGGATTCCCTGCCAAATTTGGACTTTGCCCTGATGGTCTAATTTGCCTTGGCTTAAAATTATTCCTTTGTTCCTGGCCAGATTCCCTTGGGCTAGTTTCTATAATACCTGTTCCTCCTGAGCATTTCTTTCCTTTTTATGTCTGTGAGTGGTTATTAGACCTCCCTTTGGGTCCTGCTTATCCAAGCCAAACACATTTGTTAAATCCCTCTGTGATATTTCAGCACCTCCAGCCATGGGCTTTCTATGGAGACTTTAGGGGATTTCTCTTTCTTAACCCAAGAGGCCCTTCAGAAATAGCCTTTCCACTGGAATTGACTCTAGCCCATTTTCTTCCTGTTTTTCTTTCTGAAGCCAAGTCCCAAAGCTCACACCCCAGCTAATCTCTCATTTCTTGTTCCTGTAAGGTTGTAGGGATTGAAGTATTTAATGTTTCCCAGTCTGAACAGTGATCATGCTTTCCTTACTGTCTTTGTCTCCTAAGATCCTTATTCTGCCAACCCAAGGGTTGGAATTTGTAATGGCTACCTTCGTTCTTTATAAATCCGTTGAGTTTCTGGTTGCTGATGGCTTTGTAATGCTCCCCGCAGACCCTCCTCTGAGCATAATGGCCCTTGTCTGTCTAGTGGCTTGAATATTGAGGCTCCCCAT
>NW_007726734.1:550189-558522 GCF_000696425.1 Galeopterus variegatus
TTACTGTCTTTGTCTCCTAAGATCCTTATTCTGCCAACCCAAGGGTTGGAATTTGTAATGGTTACCTTCGTTCTTTATAAATCCGTTGAGTTTCTGGTTGCTGATGGCTTTGTAATGCTCCCCGCAGACCCTCCTCTGAGCATGATGGCCCTTGTCTGTCTAGTGGCTTGAATATTGAGGCTCCACATGTGGCCTCAGAGATAGGACTCTTTTATGGAAAGTCATGTCTCTGCTGGCCTCTTGATCATCCAGCATAATGGAGACTTTCTGGACAGAACTCAGCTAGGTAAAATGAGGCTGAGGTTTAGATACAGAAAAATTAGACTCAAATCCTGACTCTTCCCTAGCAACTCTGTCAATTTTGGGCAAGTCAATTTACTCCTTTCTGGAAACCTCAATGATCTCATCTTTTCTGGGGGACAGGGGCTGTGGATGGCCAGTACGGGGATCCAAACCCTTGATCTTGGCATTGTAACACTGCACTCTAACCAACTGAACTAACCGGCCATCCCTGATTTCATCTCTAACATGAGAACCATGTCAATTACACCCATATCAGGGGAATACGTGGAGACTAATAAAAATAGAACATGTAAAAGTGAGTTCATTCATTTATCCATTCGACAAATATGTATTGTCTATTATATGTCAGGCCCTGTATAGGGATTCAGAGATCCAGCAGTATCATAGATTATCGGTGAACAGTATAGACCCAGTCACTTTCTTTATGAGGTTTATGCTCTTGGTAGAAAGAATGATAATATCCTGCCATTACTTGAATGTTGCTTGAACTACACATTGTGCTAGTATGTGAATTACCTCAATCAGTCATATGAAAAATGCATATGTTAGCTCTAGTTTATACATTAGAAAATTGAGGTCCAAAAAGTTTATGGGCGGGTAGGAGGAGAAGTGGTAGACTGATGGGTACAAAACTATGCTACCTACACTAAGTGAATCATTGTGTAGTATACACATGTATTAAAACAACACACTGTACCCCATAAATATGTACAAGTAAGTATTAAAATATTTTGAGCAAAAAAAGTTGTGAAACTTACCCAAGGTGAACTGATGATAGGAACACAGTTAGGGTTTGAGTCTAGGTTGATATATCTGTCTCTAAAATCAGTGTCTTTAACCATTAATTAANATGTCAATTACACCCATATCAGGGGAATACGTGGAGACTAATAAAAATAGAACATGTAAAAATGAGTTCATTCATTTATCCATTCGACAAATATGTATTGTCTATTATATGTCAGGCCCTGTATAGGGATTCAGAGATCCAGCAGTATCATAGATTATCAGTGAGCAGTATAGACTCAGTCACTTTCTTTATGAGGTTTATGCTCTTGGTAGAAAGAACGATAATATCCTGCCATTACTTGAATGTTGCTTGTGATAATTCACATACTACACATTGTGCTAGTATGTGAATTATCTCAATCAGTCATACGAAAAATGCATATGTTAGCTCTAGTTTATACATTAGAAAATAGAGGTCCAAAGAGTTTACGGGCGGGTAGGAGGAGAAGTGGTAGACTGATGGGTACAAAACTATGCTACCTACACTAAGTGAATCATTGTGTAGTATACACATGTATTAAAACTAAACACTGTACCCCACAAATATGTACAAGTAAGTATTAAAATATTTTGAGCAAAAAAAGTTGTGAAACTTACCCAAGGTGAACTGATGATAGGAACACAGGGTTTGAGTCTAGGTTGATATATCTGTCTCTAAAATCAGTGTCTTTAACCATTAATTAATTAAGTGTGCTGCTTAATTAGAGTACAAAGTATGGCAGAATTCCTAGATGCCGTAATTTATGGCTTTGAACAGGTTAGGAAGAGAGTTTATTCTAATTAAAACCTTGGAAAAATACCTTGAGTATCCAGCACTATGTTTTGGTTTTACTTGATCTTGCTTTTCTGGGGTAGGGACAGAATCTTTTTGAGTGATCCTTGGAACGATTGTTTGGAACTTTTAGTTCATGTCCCTGATACTTTTTTTTTTCCAGAAATGTATGTATACCATATGCTAAGGGA
Organism: Galeopterus variegatus; assembly: GCF_000696425.1. Classification (NCBI taxonomy): domain Eukaryota; kingdom Metazoa; phylum Chordata; class Mammalia; order Dermoptera; family Cynocephalidae; genus Galeopterus; species Galeopterus variegatus. The sequence continues at coordinate 552,245 of NW_007726734.1, forward strand.
TTTTTAGAGCATCTTAGATTATATGTCATATATTAACTGTAAAGACATTTATTAAAATTACATGGGGTATCAGAGAGGCCCCCAAAGCCATATAAAAATCCCTGGTCTAATCTTTTGAAAAGTATACTTTACGGATCTATTAAAAGTCAAAACAATGTTTCAGTACTGATGTGTAAAGCAAGAAAAGGAAAGATTAATTCTGCTTGGAGAGATCTAAAAAAATCTCATTAAGAGGTGATATTTGGCTTGGGTTTCAAAGAAGGAATAGGAGTTTTTTACTCATAGTACTAGCTACCATTTAACGGGCATTTAATTTACAGCTACAGTCTCCTTGATTTTGTTTCTAACTGTAGGTGGCGGGTACTTTTTACATAGAGGTTTATGTGTGATTTAAATTAGGTATAGGGGCCCATCTTCCCTCCTTTGTGACCTATGTTTTGTTCATCTCCTACATTATTCCCCTTAGTTAAGACCGGCTTGTTTAACCAAGACTTGTCTGTCCCTGTTTAGTTATTTCAGGAACTGAACTCCCATGTGGATTGGTGTAAACCAAAATGAAACAACAACAGACAGGTAGTTGGTGTCATTGAAAGAACAGCTGATTTAAAGTCAGGCTAGCCAAGGTTCAAACCTCAGCTTTGCCAGTTCCAAGCTGTACAACCCTGGGGATATCAGCTCATCTCTCTGACCTGCAATGTTGTCATCTGTAAAATGGGTTAGTAAAATGTACTGGTCATGAGTGTTAAATGGAATTTATGTGGGGCATGCCTGGAATGCTGTCTCCCCAGTTAATCCCAAATCCTGTTTCACTTTACTTGATCCTCTGCTCAGGTGTCACCTGCCCGTTGCTCTATTTATGATCACACCCTCCCTTTCTGTCATTTTTGTTTTTCTTCAGAGTCTTTATAATTACAACAGAGTGTATCTCATATTCATTTCTTATCTATTGCCTGACTCACCCACTGGAGGGTCAGCACCATGAGGGTAGAGATTGTGTCCGCTCTCCAAACACCTAGAACAATGCCTGGCATGTAGTAGGAATACAAGAAATAGTTAATGAATGAATGAAGTGCAGAAAGCCATTTGACCCTTAATAAATATCGGTTTCTTCCTTTACTTCTCTCTCCTTACCAGTTAACCTCTGAGTGCATCTTTTACACTCCTAAGTCTTTGTGTTTTCTGATAAGATGACCTTATTTAGTCAGGTCTCCAGCATCTCCATGTAGGAGCCCAGACACAGAGTAGTCACTGCCAGGGCTGTTTCCTCCCTAGTCTTCTTCCCGTCCTTGGTTTCTTCCTTTACTTCTCTCTCCCTACCGGTTAACCTCTGAGTGCATCTTTTACACTCCTAAGTCTTTGTGTTTTCTGATAAGATGACCTTATTTAGTCAGGTCTCCAGCATCTCCATGTTGGAGCCCAGACACAGAGTAGTCACTGCCAGGGCTGTTTCCTCCCTAGTCTTCTTCCCGTCCTCAATGTCATTGCCAAGTGAAAAATTTCTTCCTGCAGACCACCTCCATTGCGCAGGGAATTTTTTTTCAAGCCTTTAATGTGGAACGTGCTGATTAATTGTTCTTGAAACGCATTTGGGGTTCCAGTTTCTGCCTCTGTTAGTTATTTTGACACCTGCAAGAGCGGTGGTAATGAAGAGTTTTCTGGCATTTCTCTCACAAGCCCCTAATGGGGCTCAGGTTTATGAAATTTGACTGTTAACATAAGCGGCAGGTGTGTTACTGGCCACAGAGTGGGCACCTCCGAGTGGCTCAGATGTATTTACTTAACAATGAATAGGATTTCAATCATCTTGACTTGGTTAGAGCAAGCCCCAAGCTGTGCTAGAAAGTAAATAACAAACCACCTGCTCACCAGGGGCCTTTTTCTTCCCATGAAAGGACAAGCTGGCACTGGGATTGGGATTCAACCAAATCAAGGCTTCCTAATGGAGCCAAGGAACACCTGTCCTTCCATTGAGCAAACCTCAAACCCAGGACCTACCTCGACACGTCTGGCTTCCTCACTCCCCCGACATCCAAGCCATCAGCAGGTCCTCTGATTTAAACCCTTAAAGAGCTCTCAAATCTCTGTACTTCTTCCTATCTCTGCCATTCTAGGCCCACCCGATGACATCTCTTGCTTGGGTTTTGGAATCCTGACACCCCCACTCCAAACCATTCAACTCCGACCCTGCCTCCACTCACTCTATTCTCCCCACAGTTGCGAGAGTGATGATTTAAAAATGTAAAATAATTTTGAGTATACCCATCACATTCTCCATTTCTTAAAACCCTGCAATGCCTTCCCATTTCTCTCCATATAAAATTCCTTAATGTGTGTGTCCTCCTCCGAGGTCCTGAAAGCCTCAGCCCCAGCCTCTACTCTCCTCCCTGCCCCAGCCACGCACCGGCCCTCCCTAGTCATTCACCCCTGCCTCGCGCCCTGTGGCCACACACTCTGTGCATGTGCTGTACTCTCCTCTTGGACACACGTTCCTGTTCCTCTGGGTAACACATTCATTGTTCAGATCTTCACATCTTAGTTCGACCGAAACTCTTCTTCACAGAAGCTTTCTCAGTCCTCCCTCACTGGGTCAAATCCCTAAGTGATAGGCTTTTACGGTTCATTGTGCTTCATCTTTGTGGCACGTGTAACTGAATTTTTCCCCATTAGACTCTAAGCACCATGAGGGCAGGATCATATCTATTTTTGCTATTTTACCTCCATTGTCTACCGTTAGGGAAGAACCCTAACCTTATAGAGGACAACGAGGAGTGACTCTGATATGTTTCCTTAAGTGCTGGGGGTAGGCAGCGAAATATAGTGGATCACAGCAGGTCCATTTACTACTCACACGACAAACAGTAGGAGCATAAACATCTTTACACTGGTTCCCCTGGCTCTCAAGTCCTATGGGCAATGTAATGGGCCCAGATAGATGCTGCCATGCTGTTCTACCATCAAGGAACCCAGGGCCAATGACCCAACATCTTTAGAAGGGAGCAGTCAGCAGGGCTGTCCCCTGCCCTAGGAACGAGCAGGTACAAGTTAGCCACACGGGTTGCTTTGATCTACTTAGTTGCTTGTGTGGCCAGCTTTAGAAATGGCTCAGTCTCTGAGCAGTACACTCAGCAGGAACATACAGGGCTACTCAGGGCCAAGGGTGGGCTGCCTCTCCCATCACCTGCTGTAGAGTTCAGCACTACCACAGCGTTGGATGAGAGAATGTCCCCAGCCTGTGAACAGGTCCTCTTTGGGATACCAATGCCTCAAAGCAGCTTCAAGTCCCTGAGACAAATCCCGTTGCTCTTTTAAATAGACCATTCTGCATGGCCTTAAGCAAGTCTCTTTAACTCCATGATCCCCCATTTCTTCACCTTAAAAAAAAATTACATCACAGTATTTTCTTCTTAGGATTGATGAGGAAGTAAGTGGGTAATGCATAGGACATTCTTAGCATAGCACTTGGCAGCAGGTAGGTGCGCAGTAAATGATACCTGTCATTCCAAGTAATCGTGTTAAGCGGGTGTTTTGTTCTCAAGCCAGACTGCCTGGGTTCAGTTTCCAAATCTGCCATTTACTAGCTGTGTGACCTTGAGAAAATTACTTAACCACTCTGTATCACAACTTCTGCATCGGTTGTGATATTCACTGCACCAGGGTATAATATATAATTACTATACTATACTATGGCATAACATAATATAACGTAACGTAATATGAGTAGTAGCAGTGACAGTAGTGTAGTAGTAGCACCAGCAGCAACCTCAGCATAAACAATCATAATGCCTCACTGGGGTAGCGTGAGGGTAACGTGAGCTAATGCACAGAAAATACTTAGCACAATTCCTGGCATACAGCAAATGCAAATGAAAGTTAGCTAATAGTGGTAGCTGTTGGACGTGCTAGCTATTGGTTGGCTGTGGTGGTGCCTGGTTGTGGAATGGCTGGTTGAATAGAGAGGTAGTTGGTTGTGTTGGTGGTTGGTTGTGTCAGTGGTTGGTTGTGTTGGTGGTTGGTTGTGATGTTTTGTTAGCTGGTGCTAGCTATTGGTTGGCTGTGGTGGTGCCTGGTTGTGGGATGGCTGGTTGAATAGAGGTAGTTGGTTGTGCTGGTGGTTGGTTGTGTCAGTGGTTGGTTGTGTTGGTGGTTGGTTGTGATGTTTTGTTAGCTGTGATAGTCATTGATTAACTATGGTCATTGTTGATTGGCTATTGTGGTTGTTTGTGGTGTTGTCTGGTTGATTACAGTGGATAGTTAGTTGAGAAGAAGGCTGATTGTGGTGACAGATAGTTTTGTGTGGTAATGTTTGGTTGGTTATTGTGGTTCATTGGTGGTCGTAGTGTGTGGTTAGTTGTGGTGGTGCTTGATTATTGTGTTGATGGCTTGAATTGGTTATTTGGTTGTTATGGTTATTTGTGTTGTTCGGGTGGTTGTGGTAATAACTGACTGGTTGTGATGGTTGGTTTGTTGTAGTGGATGGTTGGTTAGTTGGTTGTGATAGTGGCTGATTGTTTGTGTTGGTTGGTTGGTTGTGGTAGTGGCTGGTTGGTTGTGGTCTGAAATGGAGGCTAATGACCTCACACAGCTCTAATTTAAGATACAAATCCCCAAACATGTCCATTTCAGTCATGCTCCATGATTGAACAAGGGAGGAGCTTGTAGTGTATGTTTGTGCTCACTGCAAATCAACACGTGTGATTTGGAGCTTCAGCTCATGAGTTAAATCACAGTCTGTTTTATCTGCTCTTGGCATCTTAGCTAATATGTCACATCTCCTCCAATTAGCAATCACAAAGTCCTCTTGTTTTCTTCCAGTTTCAGATGCTCTGGATAAAGATCGCCTTTCTATTTTAGGTCTCCACCAGGATGCCCAACATTAATTTTTCCATGAACCATGTATACTATAATTTAAGTCAGACCATCCAAAATAGACTCCACAAATTATGCAAAGTCCATGTTGCCATTTTCTTCTGGAGTGATGCAGACAAATAGCAGAAGCTTAATTGTCTCTGAATGAAAGTCTGCCCAGAGGACATGTCTCATGCTTGTCATCTGCCTGTAGAGTTGCTCCAGAGTTCCTGCAAGGACTAACGTGCATGCAGTGCACACAGACACATACACATGCATGTGCCTAGCAGCAGTTTTTCTAAGCAGGTGTAACATGGTGGTCCCGGCCGCACTGTGCTCCTAGAAGGCCTATAGCCAGAGTCCCTCAGCACTTTCCAGAGAAGGTGCACATGAGGAAGAAACCTAAAGACCTCTCGAAATAAAAATTGGACAGTCTCTGTCTCCAGATTGTGAAATTTACTTCTCCAAGCTGGGAGGTGGAAGGGCAGCTCTCAGCCTGTGGCAGCTGAGAGCAGAGCACCATGTGCCCTTGACAGTACTGACAGAGAGTGTATCCAGCCTGATTTTTGCAGTCTGTTATCAAGGCTGGTAGAGGAGGAGGGTTTAATGCAGGAGCCAGAGAGGTTAGGATGGGTTTATAGAAAAAGACAACAGGCAAAGTATCACTGAAGAGAAGGTCTGAAGAGCAGACAGAAAGACAAGGACACTTGAAGGAATGAGGAAAGGAGCCTCGTGTGCTCTGAGTGCTCCCTCCATGCCAGGCGTTGGTCTGCTGGCACACACAATTTTGGTCTTATTGAATCCCTGCTGCAGGAGCAGCCAGAGTTTTGTTTAGATTTCAGATCTACCATTCTCAAGTTGTGTCACATAAGGTAGTTGCATGATCTCTCTTAGCTTCAATTTCACATCCACAAATTTGGAACAATGATACTAGGAGATGGTATAGCACACATAAGCTTTTGAACTAGTAAATTGTGAGTTTGAGTCCTGGCCTTCCAACCTTTGGGCTGTGCAACTTTGGGCTACTCACTTAACCTCTCTGTGCTTCAGTCTTCTGTAGACAAATAGGGCTACTCACCTCCTAGGGCCCTGTGAACTCCATGAGAAAATGCACAGAAGCAGTTGGCCTGGTTTCAGGATCATAATAAACAATGCATTTTTACTTTCATCATTATTATTACTAATTCTTACTTTATAATTTTGTTAAAAGGCTGCATATTAAATAATATATTTAAAGAATCAGACACATTGCAGGCACTTAATAAATGTCAGTTCTTTCTTTTCCTTTCCCCTGCTTTTTACAACTCTACTGTAGGCAATTTTATAGAAAATAAAACTGGGACTCAGATTAGTTGAGAAACTTTCCCAAGACCACACCACTGGAGCTAGCAAGACTGGAATGGAGTCCCTACCCCTCCACCTGTGGCGCCAGC
>NW_007726734.1:559265-564093 GCF_000696425.1 Galeopterus variegatus
AAAGGGCATACAATCATAAATAATCATAAGAGATTTTAATTTGGAGATGCAGAGCCTCCAAGCAACAACAAAGCAAATAAGTAAAGCTGAGCTATGGAAGAGATGGCATGATACCAGAGAGGGCCGGAAAATTCTCTACCATCCAGGTCCCCCCTCACCCTGGCCCTGAAATTGAAAGCACATTGAGGGACTTATGAGGAGACCCAGTGGGATGATGAGGTGTACACCTGACCCATTTGGTCACAGAATGGAGCCTCAGGGTTATGAAGTCAGCACATGAGGCTAACTCAGCAAATAGAGTCAACATTACCCTTGCGAATTCCTTAAATCACCCCTGAGGCACAACTTATCAGGTTTTATTTATATAACCCCATAAAGTTTTTCTTAGGCACACTCAGGCTTGAGAACCACTAAGCTAGGCTAAAGAAGCAAAAGCAATGTCTATGTGCAGATGTCTAGACATTTAAACTATTCCCCCTTTCAGATAATTAACCCATCCTTGATAAATAAGAGCAATAGATGGGGAATGAGGAGATGTTTGCCTTGCCTGTAATGTTTATCTTGATCTATGGTAATATTAAGCCTTTATAAGTTTAATATGTTATCAGGTGTGTTGTTGGATGGATTCATTGATAGATATATTGAAAACATCTAACATAGGATCTGGCACATAATGAATTCTAATTGTTTATGTATCTTATCCAATCAGACTCACATACACACAGTTTTTTTGTTGTTGTTGTTTGTTTTGTTTTTTAGTAGCAGTAAAGAACTTGGCCACCTGCTCCCACNTTAATATGTTATCAGGTGTGTTGTTGGATGGATTCATTGATAGATATATTGAAAACATCTAGCATAGGATCTGGCACATAATGAATTCTAATTGTTTATGTATCTTATCCAATCAGACTCACATACACACAGTTTTGTTGTTGTTGTTGTTGTTTGTTTTGTTTTTTAGTAGCAGTAAAGAACTTGGCCACCTGCTCCCACCTTTCTGAGGTGTTATTTGTTATTGTGGCCCATCTTTCATGTCCTTGGGCATTGGTTTTATGGCATCTTAGATATACCATGATGCCCAGTCCTTCTTCTGTCTCTGCTGCTGGAAGCTTCTGGGCAAAGAGTAAACTGAAGTAGGGTGCTACTGGGCCACAGATGTAGATATTATATACTGGAGAGATGCCAAAATTAAGTTAGCAATGGAACATTCAGGTCTCCTCCATTCCGAATATCTAGGAATCCCAGATACTAACCCTTCAAAATCAAGAATATTTAGGGGGAAGAGAGGAATAAGTTGGCATTTATTAAGCTCTCACCATGTGCCAGGAACTTTAACCATAGGAAATTCAAACCAAGGTGTCCAAATATAAGTGCGATCAAGGAAGCAAAATTTTTAAAAATTCGGTTTTTCAAAAAATGCTTATTGGGCACCTGCTATGTGCCAAGTACTTCTCTAGGTTGGGTCACAGCTGTGAACAAAGAGATAAAAACCCCTTCCTTCCATTGGAGGATCACGTTATAGAATTAGAAGTCATAGAACCACAGGTGGTAGAGGTTTGGGATGAAATCCGGAAATGCCGAGCCAAGGTCCTTGGTGACTATCTGCATGCTCTTTGCACCATTGTGTGGAGCAGCCTAGGTCCTCCCAAGGTGCCAGAATGGGTGTACACAGGACATGATATTCTGGGACCTCTAGAAATTCCTCCTGAGGTATTGCTAAATGGTCTGCTCTGGCCCATTCCTGACCTTGTCCCTGGCTGCTCTTCCCTAGGCCGAAAAAATATGGCATAAAATTTGCAACAACAACCTTCTCCATAGGACAATCCCATCTCTGTTTAGGTTGCAGAAAGAGGTCATGTGAATTTGACTGTACCAGAGTCGTAAAATGTCACTGAGACCTGCCCCAGGTAAGTAACGTGGGTTCCACTGCTCCATGTCCAGTTGCCACTGCCCCAGGATATCATATCTGATGATTCATCAGTCCTGACAGGATAGGGCCCTGGCTCTAGAGCTTGCATGTGGGAACATGGTTTTATGGACCTCTGGATCTCTAGGATATGGCATGAGACTTGGTACATGATCAGTAAATGTTTGTTTATTGAATGAATGAACAGATGGATGAATGATCAGTACAGACATATGGAAGTCTGGATGTGTGGATGATGGATGGATGGATATATAGATGGGTGGAATGATTGACAGCTAGAGGAAAGAAGGGAGGTCACTGATTCCCCTAACTACTGAGAATTATCTAGATAGATCAGTCCTGTCCAAGGAAGCCTGCAGATGTGGTTCAGGCTAATGGGTCTATAGGGGTCCAAGAATAAAGGGCACAGGGTACTAAATGTCATTACCCTTATGTTGTAGATAAGAAAACACAGGCTCAGGGTGGGGAAATAACTTGTCCCAGGTCAAACTTCTGATATATGGCAGAGCTGGAATTTGAACCCAGGCAGTCAGACTTCATCCTCGGACTCAAACCTTTAGACTAAGGACAGGCTGGAGTGAATTGGAGTAAACGTTGTTCCCACAGTCAATATAGGAATTTTTTTGAAAAAAGGAAATCCAACGTGCACTGTACACCTGTCATCTTCAGATTCTGTATTAGTCCATTTCTGTTGCTTATAACAGAATACCTGAAACTGGGTAATTTACGAAGAAAGGGAATTTATTTCTTACAGTTTGGAGGCTGGAAAGTGCAAAGCCCAGGGGATACATCTGGTGAGGGCCTTCTTCAGGGTGGGAATTCTCTACAGGATCCTGTAGCAACCAGGGTGTCCCATGGCAAGAATGGGCTGAGCAAGAGAGCTCACCTGCTCACTCACTCATAAAGCCATCAGAGCCACACCCATTACTTGTGAATGGATCAATCCACTCACAAGGGCACAGTCCTCACAACCTAATCACCTCCCGAAGGCCCTGCCTTTTAATTACCATAATAGGATTTCCTGCCCTCTTAACATTGTTGAATTGGAGGTCAAGCTTCCAATACATGAACTTTTGAGGGACACATTTAACCCATAGCAGACTCCAAGAGAAATTTGTTCACATTTGTTTATTCATTCATTCAACAAATATTTATTAAGGGCCAGTTATGTGCCAGGTACTGGGAACAGAGCAGTGAGAGGACACATAAAGGTCTCTACCTATGGAGCTCACACTGCAGTGGGGGAGGCAGACAGTGAATAAATATACGTATACGTAAGTCAATGGCAATAACTTTTAAGAAGAAGAGATAAGGAGAAGGATGCAGGGGTTACCTATTTCAGAAGAGAGAAAAGGCTCTCTGGGAAGGGGACCATGTAGAAACTTCAGAGGGCCATGTGGCTGTCTTGGGAAGGGTCTTCCCATCTCTTATATTAATTCTCACAACAATGGAGCACAGAAGACATTAGTTCCGGTGTTATGTATGAAAAGGTGTGATTGTTAAATGTTGCATGTTTCCTTCAAGGTCACAGAGCATAATTCGAAGGAGTCTCTACACCCTCAGCTATAAATGCTATGCGAGGTCCTCTCAGATCCTCTAAATTTGGGCTCATGAGCAGGCAACTTCTCAGTTCCCAGAAGCTTCTAAAGACAACTTACTTAGTTGTCTTAGATTTTTAGGACTGCAGGGCTCATTATGGCATATTTGAGTTGCTCATTTACACCCTCCCTTATACCTGCTCCAAATCTATGGGTAACTATATAATAATGAGAAAACTTATCCACTCATTTATGAAAATAGTTCCATTGCATTATTTTCATGCCGTGTAAATCTCCCCCAACTGAACTGGAGTTATTAGTACAGGATGAGGGTACCCTAATCTCCATTATCTCCACATCTGTTCCCTTGCTAAAGGCTGTAACTTCTCAGACCTCTTTTTGTAGTGTGTTTACATGTTTGGGGTCTGTAGGACCATACCCCTGCCACCACTGGAGTACAGGTGCCATGAGGGCAGAATTCCCTTGCTAAAGGCTGTAACTTCTCAGACCTCTTTTTGTAGTGTGTTTACATGTGTTTGGGGTCTGTAGGACCATACCCCTGCCACCACTGGAGTACAGGTGCCATGAGGGCAGATAACTTCACCACTATCACCCCAGTGTCCAGGACCTGGGCTGTGCTCAGCAAACACGTATGGAATGAATGAACACACGTAAACAAAAGGGTGAAATGAAACATTAAGTGGGTTGTATGTATTAACAACAAGAACGTCTCTCTTCTTCTCTTTCCTAGGACTCCTGATAAATTTCCTGATACTTTTTGCACTTACATGCATAGTATCTAGGCATAAAAGGTCCTCAATCAGTGGTTATGGAATGAGTGAATGGATGGAAGGATGAATGGATGGAAGGATGAATGGTTTTTAATTTCACATATTTTTCTTTTTTATATTTCCTTTATTGTTTGTAACCAAGTAACCAAGCTTATATTCCTTTTGTAAGCCTCCCTCCCCATCTTTCCTTTTTCAATATTCTATCTCCTTGGAAGTCTCTTTTGAGGTTATATTCAGACAAAAAGTTTCTTTGTGATCCCAGACAGAAAGGACCTACTATGAATAACCTGGGTGGTTTTCCAAATGCACTACATTGTTTTTGGCACTAGTTCCCTCCTTTCAAGGACATAAGGAAAAGAAAAGTGTTATACGAAAGCATGTGCTCTTGATTTACACATACAGTGGTTCAAGGGAGGTAGGGAGGGGGGTCAATATAACAAACATTGATCCTAAAACAGGCACGTGGCACTTGAAAGCCTACAATCATACAAAAATTCAGTCTTTATAAGTTCCCTTGATTCACTCACAGCAAGGATTCTTTCTTATCGACAAGGTTTCCAAGGTCTTTGGCT
>NW_007726734.1:564660-582313 GCF_000696425.1 Galeopterus variegatus
CCCTTGATTCACTCACAGCAAGGATTCTTTCTTATCGACAAGGTTTCCAAGGTCTTTGGCTCCATCACCACCCAGGATCCCTATTTCTGGTATTTCCTCCCTGCAGAGACATCTGTCGTCAGTGCTGCAGGCTCTCAAGAGGTGGTCCTTTGAATTCTCCACATGGCCAGAGGGAAAAGCCTCTGGGTTTCTTGTCAGCACCACCATTTCTTTTTCTTTCTTTCTTTATCCCCTGGCATTGCCATTTTCTTCCTACCCACTCCCTCATATAGTAAGCAACAAATCAAGCAAAATAATATGCCATTCCTTGAAACATCTGTCTCTTAGGCAGGGTAAGGCTCATTGTCCCATTCAAGATGTGGTATGTACAAAATAAATAACCCTTCACCTTCATCCAACAATTGTCATGCATTATGTTACCTCCACCTCTCTTGTATGATGTTAGGTGAGTTTCTCTGGGTATTAGTTCATTTGCTCATGTTCTTTCTTGAAGATAACGGTGAAAGAAAAGTATTTATTTAGCACTTACTAGGTGTCAGATTCTGTCCATATCAGTTGGAGTAGGCTAACACAATATTTTTTATTCACATAAATAGTGAAGGGGGTTGCAGATTATTGAGGAAGGGGAGGAAAGATTTGCTATGCACAGTGATTCAGGAGCCCAAGCTAGGTGAGGCTCTGACATTTTAAACATCAAGCTTTCAAGATTTCGCTGGATGTAAACATTCAACTTGAGGAAGTGGAGAGAACATGGAGGATCATGAGTGGGAACTTTTTATGGGGCAAGGCTGGGAGTGAATGCATCACTTGAGCTCTTATTTGACTGGCGAGAACTCAGCTGCATGACCATATGTGACTTCAAGACAGTCCAGGAATGTAGTCTAGTTATGTGTCCAGGTAAAGGAGGAAATGAGTTTTGAAGAGTAGCCAGCCTAAGTCTGCCAACCAGATTTGAGTGTTTTATATAGTTACCTTACATAACCCTCGCAACCATGGGGTAAAGGAAACATTATTATCACCATTACCAATTACAAAACTGAGGCCCAAGACAAAGTAATTATACGAGAACATACCACTCTTATAGCTAATAAGTTGTAGACTCTGGTTCAAATACTCATCTGACTCCAACTCGAGTTTCTTCTCAAGGAATTACAGTTCTTCTCTAAGAAACGTAGAGATCTGGCCCTGGAGCTCACAAAATAGTCAAGAAAACTTAATGAACACTAAATGTGTGTCACATAAACTCCCTATTGGCTTCATAAGGTAGTCAGGAGTTACCCTGGCCATCTCGGTTAGGAAGTACTTATCCACCCAGCCTAACACTACCACCCTAGTCAACGTCTCTATAATATTAACTTTATTCCTTCAAAGGAATCTATTTGGCTCCTTTTTTGATCCCAGTAAATGAGATATTTGGTGTGTGGTTAATCAAAATCTCCCTAGCTTCTTTAACCTAATACCATCTTGCCCAGTGATAAATTCACTTAATGACCATATTATTTAAAATCAATACCCTTGAGTATTTTACATTCATTTGTATGTTCCATTGCTTTTATCCCTGGAAACCAAATTTTAAAGAATGAGGTTTTATCAGTGTCACCAAAAACTTCTTGAAGTACTCAAAAGTGGATAAAATATAAGACAATACCCAGACCAGTACAGAGATAGCCTGTCTTTCATAAAATGTGCACATTTTATAAACACACACACACACACACACACACACACACACACACGTAATCCAAAGTTAAATTGGAATGCTTTTAAAGATATTGTTTAAAACATAATGTTTAGATTTCTAAAATGCCATAAAATATTTTAAAAAAAAGAGCAACACATTTGACTATATTTGGAATTCTCCAAAGGAAGAGTGTCATGACCTAACCACGAGGTGAGTTGCTCATTAAGACAAGTAGGTTTAGTTAAACTGGCTTGGGGTGGTCTTTTGTTGGTCTCAGCATTACCCTGTTTGTACTTCCTCTGGTAATACTGTTACTGGACAACAAGGGTCCATCCCTCAGAGAGTGCAAAACCGCCAAGACCAAGGTAGGAGGAAAAGGCTTTAATACTTGCAAAGAAGAACACTGGGATTGCTTCCAAAGCACTGTCTCCTAGAACAAGAGAAAAAGGTTGTCTTATATAGCTCACGCTCCCACCTAATTTCCTGCCCAAGTTCTCATTGAGGTCCTCTCATGTAAATGAAGGATACAAGCTCATTCACTTTGGATTGGTTGACTATGGGACATAGTTTACTGGTCCATTCCAAAGCCAGATTTACATTTGGACCCAGGAAGGAATGTGGTCTTTGGGCAAAAATGGGACCTCAGGAAGTTGTCTCAGGGTCTAAACCTTGAGCCCTCGGCTAGTATAAATTGCAGTCCATAGGTGACAATTGAGACTTCCTGTCATGGCTGATTCATGACATAAAACAGGGACAGGTAGGTGTGAAAATCCTGGCTCCTTCTTGGGCAGAAATTCATCAAAGTTCATCTCTGGGGCTCATATTTTAGTTTCAACTGATGTGTTTTGAAGGCAGTCTAGTATTTCATGGATAATGACTTCCTGCCACCTCCTGCAGGACCAGAAACTCAGAACAAAGAGTTATGGCCAGTTCACTTCCTGTCTTGAATTTTGTGGAAACAGCAAGCACCTGGGGATTTTGTAGACCCTAGACCCCAGGTTACACTACTGACTAGTCACTCTAAGTCTGTCAGGGACCAGAGTTCCCTACTGGAAGCTTGGGAATCCAGCCCCCTCTCCCACTAATCCATCCCAAATTCTGCTGTGTTTCTAGCTGGATGCTGACAGCCTGTAGTGGCCCTGCCTGCTGTTTGTGACTGACATGGTTGACAAAGGACAATAGGACAGTGAACTGGAATTACTGCTGCCAATTAGACTCACTCTTCTGACTCTAGTAAGTGACCAAAAGTGGCCATTCTGTGCTGGTTCCACTTAGTAGATCAGCAGATGCCCTTTCTGGAAGCTCTGTCAATCAGGATGCTCACCAAGAGCCCTAGGACTCAGTCCTCAGCTGTTTTCTCTACTTTTAACCACTCCCTTTATAAAATAGCCAGTTTCATGGCTTTAAAGACCTTTATATGCTGATTTCCAATTTATATATGTCAATCCAGACCTATTGACTTTAGATTTGTAAATCTGTCTCCTTAACATTCCCACTTAGATGTCTAGTAAGTACCTCAAACTTAACATGCCCCAAAGCCAACTGTTTGTGTCTCAGCTCCCCAAACTCTGTTCTTCTGTGTTTTCCTCTTCCCTGAAAATGGCAGCTCTATCCCTCTTCTTGTTTAGGGCGGGAATCTCGGAGCTGTCCTTGGGTCTCTTCTCTCTCTCACTCACACCTCAAAACCCTACTAGCAGGCTCTGTTGGGGTTGCCACATGTCATCACATTTCTATCATGCTTACCTTTATCTAAGCCAACATTGCCTCTCACTTTGATTATTTTAGTAGCCTCCTAATTGGTTTTCCCTCTTCAACTTTACCCCCTAAAGCCTCTTCTCCACACAGTCATCAAAATGATCCCTCAAATGTGCAAGTCTGTCCATGTCCTTCCCCTCTTGAACACCACCCAGAGACTCCCATCTCATTCAAGATAAAATCCACAGTTCTTAGAATGGCCCACAAGGCTCCACATTGTCTAGACCCCACTACCCTTCTGCCTTCTTCTCCTTCCACTCTCCTAATTTCTAATCACGCTGCCTCCCTCCTGATCTTTGCACATGCCAGATATACTTTCCCCCAAAGTTTGCACCTGCTGCTTCCTCAGCCTTCCTCCTTGTGACTTGCTTTCATGCTTCCTCTGTATCCCTGTTTAGACATTGCCTCTGACCTGGTCTTCTGGTTAAAAGCATCCCAGTGTGCACTTAGGGAACTGCCTCTATCCCACTGGATGTTGTCTGGGACTGTCACTCACTCAGATTCTAAACTAAGACAATCTGATGTTTTCTTCTAAGACCAAATTATCAGTGGTGCAGTGTAGAAAGAGAAGATGAAGGAGAAGGAGAGGAAGAATGAGAGATAAATAAGGAATGATACAATGAAGAGGAAAGGAGACAGCTGTGTGCAAGAACGTACGCGAAGCACACAAAGCAACAACTGACACTTCACGTCAGCATGAGCTTTCACCTGCTGCTCTGACGGCCTCTTTTGCCATTGCAGCTGTGACCATCTAGACTGTTCTTTCTGTCCTCACAATTCAGACTGGCTGCCCCCTCTTCAACTTCCCCAGCTCTCCCAGGGGTTAGTTCATTCCCTCTTCTGGCTCACAGTGTCTTGAACAGACCTTTGCCAACATTAACCCACGTCACGCTGTAGCATGAAAAAAGCTTGGTGTTTAGAGTCAGGTAATTTTGGATCAAGTCTTTCTGGTGGCATATTATTTGGGTGTTTTTGGTGGGGTTACTCTGAGCAATTTTTCAGGATAAAATGGAAATCAGAGAGCTTACTTCCCAGAATTAGGAATTATAGGATTTGTTGTCCATAGAATTCACCTAACACAAATCTGCATCGTAATGTAGAGGTAATAGATGCTTAATCATAATTAGCCTTCTTTCCCTTGCTTGCTTGCACATCAAAAGGGAGCATTGAATAGTGGTTAAGGGAACAGGAGTGGACTTCTTGGACACTGGCCAGCTGGGATTGAACAAGTCACTGAACTACCACTTGCCTCAATTTCCTTATCTGGAAAATAGGGATAAAAGTAATTTTCACATTAGAGAATTGTTGTTAGAATTAAATGAGTTTATTCTTGTAAAGCTCTTGAAGTAGTGCCTGGCATATAGTGAGATCTCAACAAATATCAGTATTGAACATTTGTTGGTATGAATAAGTTTTTAGGTATTATCAGGTATCTCCCAAATAGGCTGTGAACTCCTTGATGACAGAGACCATACGATATTGATCTTTATATTCTAGGACTTAGCAGAGTGTCTGGCATACAGTGATCAATCAGAAATGGAATGAATGAATAGATACAACTCATATGTGTTGGGTGAGGGGCATCGGTGCCCAGTGGGTCCTTGTCTTGGAGCACTAAGAATTCTTTCTCCCTGACCCACCCCACCCCACTGCTGAAGCCCAACCCAGAGACACAGAATAACCTAGACTACCGTAACCTAGACAAAAACATGTTGGGGACTAAATTAAGTGCAGGATGAAACCAGGATGATGACATCACCAATAACCCCTAGAAGAAAAAGAAAGGTTCATTTAGAATTGCTCTGGCAAAATGAACTGTGATTTACTCCAGCAAATTACCAACTGTAAAATATTTACAGCTAATTCCCTCTACCTTCCAGCGTGGCGGGGGCAAAGGGAGGCAGGTTATCCAGGTGTTAAATGCAAGATGCGATTTCCATTTCAATAGCCCCATTTCCTGAAGCAACCTTGGGCAACAGCATCATTTATGTCTTCCAGGCACACAATCTTTTCTGCACGTGTGTAAGTCCTGATTACCGGCAGTTGAGGTTTGTGTGGTAGGCATTATGCATTTATGAGCTGGAGCAAACATTTACTAGTGCTAGTAATTCATCTACAAGTGGAGGGGGATAAGGGCAGGAGCAACCAGACACCAGATTCCTGACATCATAAGAGGGACTGGGGATGGATGGAGAATTGGCCCATGGCCGGGGAAGTGATGTTCTTCCATCTGGAGGCACCTGCTCTCCCAGGCATGTCCATTTCCCCACACCTCCAGTCCATGAGCTCAACAGAGAAGAGCCCCAGGGCTCAGACCTTGGACCTTTTCTCATCCCTATATACACTCCAGTATAGACCATCTTTGTATGTGGTCAGTGCCCAACTATTTCTCCAGCTCAGATCTCTTCCCAAGTCATTTACTCCCTGCTCACCTGACATTTCCATCTGGATGTCAGTGAGGCATCTCAAGCATAACACTCATGAAGCAGAGCTCCTGTCCTCCCCACACCATGCCCAAGTCTTCTCCTCTCAATGTCTTTCTCCAACTCAGTTAATACTTTATTCTTCCAGTTTCTCAGGCCTAATATCTTGGAGTTACCTTGACACCTCTCTTACTCTTACATCCTCATATAAATTTAAATTCTATTGGCTCTTTCTTCCAAATATGTCCAGAATCTGTCCACTTTACAACCCATCGTTTCTTGCCTGGACTCTTACAATTGCTTCCTAATGGGTTTCCCTGTGTAGTCAATTTCCAATGCATCAGTTAAAGTGGTCCTTGGAAATTGTCATTCAGATCATGACACTGAGTCCTCTGCTTAGAAACTGTCAGCAGACCTTTTCTTTGAGTTTTTGTCTCTCTCCTATTTCTGCTCAGTTGCACCAAACCACACTAATTTCCACATATAATTATTTTCACATCAATATTTTCCAATGTCCAAAGCTCTAATGAAACTCCACCTGTT
The DNA here is from genome assembly GCF_000696425.1 of Galeopterus variegatus. Taxonomy (NCBI): domain Eukaryota; kingdom Metazoa; phylum Chordata; class Mammalia; order Dermoptera; family Cynocephalidae; genus Galeopterus; species Galeopterus variegatus. The sequence continues at coordinate 571,063 of NW_007726734.1, forward strand.
CCTAGTACTGCCAGAGGAACAAGAATTCCTAGCAAGGACATGTTACAGCATCTAGAAAAATCTGGTCCAACCATGCAAACTTTTCCTGGCCATCTATTTTGGTCTTTTTCCCAAGGAGCTCACATTCTAGTAGAGAACATAAGGAAAGACATACATGCACGTGCCATATGGTTGTGTGATGGGTCAATAATGGAAATATAGTGTTGGCACAGGCAGCAGGAACCAGAGGAAGGAGGTGTACTGTCAACCTAGGGAAAAGAGGACTCTTGAGCTGAGTCCTGAAAGATGACTATCAGCCACCATATTGGTAGAAATACAGAAGTTCAATGCCATTAAGGACCGCCAAAGGGACATGGGTCCTTTCACACTTTGTGAATGGGAGCATAACCTGGCATAACACCATGGAGGGTGATTTTCCAGTATCTATTAAAACCTTTAATACACAACCCCATGACCCAGAACTTCAACTTCTCTATGGCTATATTAGGGAAATACTCAAAAAAATGGCAGGTGCAGTGTTGCTCACTTCAGTCTTATTTGTCATAATGAAAAAGAATTGGTTAAACCTAAAGGACCCTCTGCAGAGAAATGGCTAAATAAACAATGGTTTGCATAAACCATAATGCAACATTCATTTAAAAATGAGATGTGTACTTATATGGAACGATCTCAAGAAGTATTATTAAATAGAAACCCAAATTTTGGAATGCTACAAAGTATCATACTATTTGTATCAACACACTCCCACACATGCACATGCACTTACCCAAAACAATATTATATATTCTATATAGTTTCAATGGGGATTTATATATTTATACACACACACACACACACACACACACAGAAGTTCCAGAAAGATACTCACAAAATGAGAGAGTGGGTGCTTTTTCTGGGAAGTACATAGACATGAGGGATTTGGTTTGCAAAAAAGACTTTAACTCAAGCACAGGGTCCTATGGAGGAGTGTTCAGCTATGATACTAAAGATAAAGGAGGGACAGAGCTTTTCTGATGGCTGATAGGGAGCCCTGGAAGGGTGGGAGACATCTATCTATCCAGAGAAGAGGCGATGGTATTTGTTATTCATGAACTAAGCCAGTCATTCTGAGCTGGAAAGGGAAACACTTTATTCACCTGGAATCAGAGTAACATATCTTTCCTAACTCAATGTGCACAGGTTTGAGGCTTATTGAGGACATATCCCCAGATATGACAAGAGAGGGGAGGTGCCTGTCTCCAAACGCAGCATATCAAATGTATTGTGCTCTGGAATGGGACAAAAAATTCTGTAAACTAGACAGAGTAAGTCCAGTCAGAAGAGGAGGTCCAAGATCAGCTAGTGGCCATTCTCTGCTTTCCTGTGATCTTTTACCCAAAGTAGAATCTTACCTGGACAGGGCTACTGTGAGAGCATCAAGGAGCATCTTGCAGGAGAGTGAGTTAGGAAGAGAGCAGCAAGGGGATAGTTACTCATCCTGAAAACATTCTGCAAAAGTGGCACTTTCTAAACATGTTGCTATAATGATTATACAATTATCACAGATAGACACAAGAAGAGGAAATATGTAGACAATATAAGCAGAGATGCAAAGAAGTGTGACTTTTTATGTGCCTTTCTTTCATCATCCAGCAGCACAGATCCCATTGCGTGGGCCTGGATCTTCCTAAAGCTCCTGCCCTTAGGTTCTAGAACCTGCCTGAAACTCTGAGTCCATCGCCTGAGAAGTCTGGTGGTATCAATGAAAGGGCATGGCGTTCATATGTACTTCCACTGTAGCAGAGAGCTTGGAACATTGAGCAGGGCAACAGGCAGAAAAATTCCCCCAGTCCTGTAGATAAAACCTAAATGGTGGAAATAGGGGAAAGACAGCACCTCCCAGGTACAGGAACCCCATGTAGGTGTGGCCTCTATGTAGGCATTCAGGTGGAGGGCATCTATCATCTGTAGGTTCCATCTGCGGGGGGTTCTCAGAGTGCTGACATATTCTCAGCCTGAATGAGATGTAGCTTCTAACTAGTGGACATAGACCAATGGCTGGTGTGATTGCTTACAGGAATTAAAGACTAGAGCCATGCAATTAGGCAGAGATAAGGAGAAGAAAATAATTCCATTTCAATCTTTTTGAGAAGATTTCTTTTAGGGCAAAGGAGCAAATCTCAGTTTGGTGCTGGAAGGTCTTTAACAGCTAACATTGCTAATTTTCCTTACCAGAAAGGAGGTAGCAGACTCAGAGTCCAGGGCAGGTAACACTATAATCCTTCCTTTCTTTTATGGTTACCTTTCATTTATGGCAATTGTATGAGTTCTCTGTAGCTGCATAACAAATTACCACAGATTTAAGGGCCTAAAACAACACACTTATGATCTCACCATTTCTGTGGTTCCTCTGCTTCTGGGTCTCTTACAAGGATCTAGTCAAGGTGTTGGCCAGGGCTGTGGTCTCATCTGAAGACTGGCTGGGGAAGGATTTGCTTCCAAATGTTTGTGGCTATTGGCAGGATTCAGTTCCTAGTGCGTTATTGACTGAGGACTTCAGCTTCTTGCTGGCTGTTGGCCAGAGTCTGCACTCAGTCCTTTGACAAATGGACCTCTTTCTATATATTGTGGGTTTCTTCATCAAAGCCATTAAGAGAGGGAGCCACTAGAGAGTCTGCTGGCAAGATGGAAGTTATGATCTTATATAATGAATCATGGAAGTAACATCTCATGGCCATTGACAAATTCGATTGATTAGAAGCAAATCCCAGGTCTTGCCCACACTCAAGAGGAGAAGATTATGCAAGGCCATAAGTACCAGGAGGTGGGGATAATTGAGAGTCATCTTAGAGTATGTCTGCCACAGCAATTATAATCATTTTTCCATTCAAGATATTGATTTACAATTACTGTTTTAAATAGATTTGTTTAACCAAATATGAAACAAATAGATTTAAAGAAAAATATCGAGTCCATGATAGCACAAATATAGGTGGATGTCCATAAATGATAGAGTGTGGTCAGAGATTGAGATATACTTAATGTTATTAGGATGTGCTAATCATTCATTCATTTGCTTATTTATCTGTGCATCCATCCATCCATCTATTTATTCATGGAATGACAGGATATTCTATTGCCTTTCAAGGAATTTGGCTTAGTGATGTTTCTAAATCCTGGCTGCACACTAAAATCCCCTTGAAAGCTTGTTAAAAATACTGATGACCAGGTATCAACACAGACTGATTAAATTTGAATTCTCCACTGCGGGTCCTAAGGTATTCTAATGTGTCACCAGAATTGTGGTTATTTCAGGGAATCAATATGAAGCTGTGGAATGGCAGATGCAAGAATTGCTGGGGATATAGGCAGCAAGCCCCATAACCACTAACAAACCAGCAAGTTCAAATCATTTCTTCTCTGGAGAATAGAGCCTCCAACAGGTGGTTGACTTTGAGAAGGCAACAGGCTGAGCCCTACACTGTTCTTTTTCCCAGTCCTTGATTTCATCCCTGATCTGTAACCTGACTTTGACGTGCGAACTCTAGAACTGATCTTTAGTTAAAACTCCAGCCCCAGCTCTTCTGCTTTACTTTCCAAGAGGCCAGAGACAGGCGATTCCACATTTTATCTGCTTGAGTGATTATTTAAAGGATTTAGGCACAGAAGTGATGTAACAATAATAATAATAATAATAACACTTAGGTAGATTCATTTATTATATAGACATTGTGCATATTGGCTCACCCAATTCTTTTTTAAAAATTTTTATTATTTATTGTTAGCTCATTCATTACTATAAATCATGATTGTCTTATGCCCTTTACCTGACCTACCACTCCCTAAACCCCTTCCCTTCCTCCCCTCCATCTCTAGCATCATTAGCTTTCTTCTCTCCTTCTGAAAGTCCAACATATTGTTGTGGTCTTTTCTTTTCTTTCCACCTAGCCATGAGTGAGAAAATGTTGTGTTTCTCTTTCCTTGTCTGGCTTATTTCACTGAACATAATTTTTTCCAGACTCATCCATGTTGCTGCAAATGGCAGAATTTCATTCTTTTTTATGGCTGAGTAGTATTCCATTGTGTATATATACCACATTCTCCCTGTCCAGTTGTCTGTCAATGGACACTTAGGTCAGTTCCATATTTTGGCTATTGTAAATAGAGCTGCAATGAATATGGGAGTGCGGGTATCCTTCCCAAAACACAAGCAACAAAAGGAAAGTAAACAAATGGGGATTATATCAAACTAAAAATCTTCTGCACAGCAAAGGAAACAATCAACAGAGTGGAAAGACAACGTACAGAATGGGAGAAGATATTTGCAAACTATACATCTGACAAGGGATTATTATCCAGAATATACAAAGAACTCAAACAACTATACAATAAAAAACAAATATGGACATAAGCCATTTGTAGTTACTGAGCACTTGAAATGTGGCCAGTGAGAAGCTGAAGCTTTAATTTTACTTAATTTTAGTTACTTTAAATTTAAATAGCTACGTGGGACTAGTGACTTCTATATTTGTCAGCACAGGTCCAGACATTTAATATAAGACCTGACTGATGGGGAGAAGACAGCTGTGCAAAGATCTGAAGAAAAACCATTCCAGGATGAGGAAAGGGTAAATGTCAGCTCCCTACAAGGCAAGGAATTTAGAGTATTGGTGAATGGAAAGGCCAGTGCTGCTGGAGTTTGATAAAATGGGATTTGAGGTTGGAAGTGGTATATCATATAGGACCTACTAAACCGTGAGAAGGGTCTGGTAGAATTTTTTTTGATATGAGTGATTATTTAAAGGATTTAGGCACAGAAGTGATGTAACAATAATAATAATAATAATAATAACACTTAGGTAGATTCATTTATTATATAGACATTGTGCATATTGGTTCACCCAATTCTTTTTTAAAAATTTTTATTATTTATTGTTAGCTCATTCATTACTATAAATCATGATTGTTTTATGCCCTTTACCTGACCTACCACTCCCTAAACCCCTTCCCTTCCTCCCCTCCATCTCTAGTATCATTAGCTTTCTTCTCTCCTTCTGAAAGTCCAACATATTGTTGTGGTCTTTTCTTTTCTTTCCACCTAGCCATGAGTGAGAAAATGTTGTGTTTCTCTTTCCTTGTCTGGCTTATTTCACTGAACATAATTTTTTCCAGACTCATCCATGTTGCTGCAAATGGCAGAATTTCATTCTTTTTTATGGCTGAGTAGTATTCCATTGTGTATATATACCACATTCTCCCTGTCCAGTTGTCTGTCAATGGACACTTAGGTCAGTTCCATATTTTGGCTATTGTAAATAGAGCTGCAATGAATATGGGAGTGCGGGTATCCTTCCCAAAACACAAGCAACAAAAGGAAAGTAAACAAATGGGGATTATATCAAACTAAAAATCTTCTGCACAGCAAAGGAAACAATCAACAGAGTGGAAAGACAACCTAGAGGATGGGAGAAGATATTTGCAAACTATACATCTGACAAGGGATTATTATCCAGAATATACAAAGAACTCAAACAACTATACAATAAAAAACAAATAATCCAAGCAAAAAACGGGCAAAAGAGATGAATAGACATTTTTCAAGGGAAGACATACAAATGGCCAACAGGTACATGCTCAGCATCACTAGTCATCAGAGAAATGCAAATCAAAACCACACTGAGATATCATCTCACCCCAGTTAGACTGGCTCACTCAATTCTTAAAACAATAGTACCAATGAAGAATTATCATTAAAATATCCATCTTTAGGTGAAAACACTAAAGCACAGAGGAGTTAAATAATGTGCATCACACGGGCTGCAAGTAGCAGAAATAGTGTCTGACCCCAGGCGATTTGCTTCAGAGTCCATACTCTTAACTTCTGTGCTACACTGCCTCCGTCTCAGCTAGTGTCAGCTTTTGAAAACTCACTCTTGCTCAGTGGCACATAGAGGAACAACACAGGGAAAAACAGGCTGTTGGAGCAGACTGAAGATGACAGTGCTGTGGATTAGAGAAGTGGCAGAGAAATAATGGGATGATGGAAAGAAGGAGTTAAATTTAGAATGCATTTTAAAAACAGAGACAACAGGGCCAGCCCCGTGGCTCACTCGGGTGAGTGTGGTGCTGTTAGCACTGAGGCTGCCGGTTTGGATCCTATATAGGGGTGGCCGGTGTGCTCACTGGCTGAGCGTGGTGCAGACGACACCAAGCCGAGGGTTATGATCCTATTACCAGTCCAAAAAACAGAGACAACAGACAGACTTACTGGATGTGCTCATGGGATGGTCCTTACTGGATGTGCTACAGACTGAGTAAGGAAAAGAAAAATCAGTGATAGATCCAGGTTTGGGATGGAACACTGTGTGGGTGGTGGTAGCTCTTCCTGAGATTAGGAAAACTGGGAGTGGGTAAGACCTGGGCTGCTGAGGGGTAAGAGGGGAAGCTGCAATGTGGTGTGTTAGGAAATCTATTAGGTATAATTCTCTGCTTCTATTTGGGCAGATTCCCATCCCTTCCTTCATTTCTTTTTTTCTCTCTCCTGTCTAGCTACTTTCCCTCCTTTTAAATTTCTTTTATTCTTCTATCATTTGACAAATATTTATTGAGACCTACTTGATGCCAGGCACTGCTTGAGGTGCTGGGAGCACAGCAGTATTCAGAAGAGCCTAACCGCCTCCCTTTTTTGGAGCTTTCATTCTTTAGGAGACAGACAGTGTATACACAAGAGAATGAACATATAGAGAAGATAATTTCCAATAGCAAAGAGCTCTATGAACTGAGCAAGAGGCTGACATGATGATGGAGCTGAGATCTGAATAAGAAAAGGAGCCAATTATGGGAAGAGCAGAAGGAATTGTGAGTGTGTGTCTGTGTGTATGCATGTGTGGGTGTATGTGCGTGCGTGTGTGTGTGTGTGTGTGTGTCAGAGAGAGACAGACAGACAGATACAGGGAGAGAAACTCTATAGAGGATTGGGATTGGTATGCATGAATATCTGGTAATATAAGAATCTTCATAGCATGTGTGTGTGTTTGTGTATATCTCTCTAGGTGTGCACTGATCTTTCCTATCTATCTGTCATTTCTCCATCTGTTAGATGATCAGATTGATTGGTTTGGAAATCTGTTTAGTATTTCATGCACCTCAAGCTGTGAAAGTCGGGTCTGAATACAGGCACAGTAGGATGCACTAATTGATTTATGATTGTATTTTACATCATTGAAGCTAGAGCTTTTGATTTGGGGATGCAAATTTCTGAAGGAAACAGCTCAAGGGCAACATGGCAGGCTCTTGCCTGCACTCTTTGTAGAAGAGGTTGCCCTGCTAGCCTAGCCAAAAATAGGGAAAAAGGGGCTTCTGGGCTGAAATCACTCAGGAGAAAGTACAAGTTCCCTTCAACACTATATCTCAGTTGCAACCAGACTCTAGAGCTGGGGCATGGCAGTGTGGCAAACACACTTATTCATAGCAGCACTCACACCTGTCATTTACACGGATGATACTTCTGTATTGACTGACTTATAAGTGTCCATATTCAGGCATGTTGACCGTAGAAAGCTCTCACCCATGAACATCAAGTGCTTTAGCTAAACATTATCTGTCTTGCTGACCAGCTTCTTTGGATCATAAGGAAGAAATATGTACAAACTATTACAAAAAGCCAAATTCATTTTAAGGATGCACATGAGGTAAAAATTAAATGATCTCACCATAAGCATAGGTCCTAAAATGGCATTCCCTGAGAATGCACAATGGAGAAAACAGGCTTCATGTGTAGTAGCAAAAATAATTAACTCTTGTACTGAGCAGATAATTCTTTTCAGGCACCCTGATAAGTGCATTGTAAGCACCAGCCCTTTTGATCCTCATAAAACATGCTCTGACATTGGTCTTGCTTATGATCCCCATTTCATATGATGAGGAAACTGAGGTTTGAAGTGGCTATGTAGGCTTTCCAAAGTCAGTTAGAGAGAGGATGGCACAACCAGGGTCCCAGGGACAAATCGTGAGTGTATCAGCTGCAGCTGCTTGAAGGATATTCACCCAAGTGGGTAGAAGACAGGGCTCAGGAGACATGGCTACCAATGGCTAACAAGTGATGTTCTGGGCAAACAACTGGTGAAGCCTTAATCAAGAGGATATGGGAGTATTTTGAAAGGCAGGGGGAATGAAGCAAAGGGTAGTGTGGGAAATGAAAACCTGGCAGATTGGCAGCCACATTCATCAAAAGCAGCATCTTCAACACCCCAGGTCTGAGCATCGTGATGGTCCATTGCAGTTTGAGGCTGTAGGGCTTAGATGTGCATAAGGTGATGGAGGAAGGCTCAGTGTGAGCAAATAGGTCTTGCATCAGCAGCGGGATGCAGATGAGAAGGAAGTCAGGCTGGCAGCATCCCGAGGCAGTGACAGGATGACATGCAGCTGGGAATGGAGCATGAGGTGGAGAGATCTGGAGCGCAGGATCCTGAGAGAAGTCCGCTCGTGTCACGGTCTGTTAACCAGAATGCACGAGGGGCTTGTGCACACATGCTGACACCTCCATAATCATTATTTAATTGTTGTAGCTGCCCTTTGAAATGCTGAGCCTGAGGAAAGAAAATACAATAAAATAGCTAATAGAAGTTGGTATGTGAGGTTCTGCAGAATGGCATGCTGAATGTGGATGAATTAAGTATCAGAGAAGCACGTTCCAGGTGGGAATCCCCCTTCAGGGGCAGGTGAAGTGTGTTCCATAATCACGTTAATTCAGAATCAAGGAACATCTTGTATTTGAACCTCTGGAGTGAAAGGTTCAATTACAAGAGAGAAAGGGAATGAGGGAGAGTTGCCGGTAGATATGGGGATGTTGATGGTAGCAGAGGTTGCAGACAGGCAATGGTTTAGATTTTAGATCTGTGCTTCCCAATCTGTGGGCTTGAGAACTATGGCAAGGACATCCACATCCCTGTAGATACCAAATATTGAGTATAAACTAAATCAATACAAATCTCATCAACACACACACACACACACACACACACACACACACACACACACACTGAAACCTTTCAAAAATATAGATTCAATGATACTCAATCACAAATGCATTTGTAGATTGTTGAATTCATAGTTGCTTTCTGTCCATATGTGCTTTCTGGATCAAATGATATGAAAAAGTCAGCTTCTGTCATGTGATAGTCGATTGATGTTAAAGACGAGAGATCACACTGGGAAAGGTCAGGGATAACAGAGAGAAATAAAAGCAACACCTGCTATTTGTGCAGTGTGAGGCGTGGGTCCTATGTAGTGGCCAAGCTGTGCCCAGCAGTGGAGCTTCCCCAATGCTTGGGCACCTCAAGGTGGCAAGGAGAAATAGATTTCTAGTAATTCACTGGAATATGTGCCACACTGAAGCCATTTCGTGCTCTAAGATGGGTGATATTGATGCCCATTTGAGAGGTGGTTTCTATGGGAATGCATATGAGACAACCAGTTACAGTCATTTAGGTTCAGTGTTTGAGCAGGGATGTTCTCCTTCACTCACTCAACAGACAGATTTGTTTGAACCTATTGTATACTCTATTATGGTAGCAGTGATAACAAAAGGAGATATTTACCAGTACTTTCTCTGTGCCAGGACACCTGGTATCTTTTTTTGTGCCTGAGTAAGAGGTGTTATTATCCCCATTCGACAGATAATGGGACTGAGGATCAAAGCCGTGAAAGGAGTTGCTCAAAGCAAGTATGGTTCAGAGATAGAAGCCTGAAACTCCACCCTTAGCCACACGCCTCTGTCAGGATGAGGATGCACTTGGCAAGCTTCTGCAGGAGGTGACTGTGGGCTCCTGAATCAAGTTGACCCTTCGCCAGTGATTCCCAGCTCAAAACCCATGGACCACTATGAGTCCTAAGAGATAAGGATAGACCTCTCAAACTATTTTTACTATCTTGGCAAATAAAAACTTAAAGGCAAGGTCTTGCTCTTTTTTTTTTTTAAATCCCCTAATACTAGCCTAGTGCCTGGCACGCTATAGCTGCAAAAATTGATGACCACACAAATAGTTTTCTCTCTCTCTTTCTCTCTTTATTTTTTTGACTAAAATTTCAGTATAGTGACCTTGGTTTTCATCCACTGAGAAACACTAATAAGTGATTGTGTATAGTTCTCATATACAAAATAAAAATAACAAATGGAAAATTACTTGGATGTGTGAAATTGGTTATAAAACTTATGTCTCATGAATGGAAACATATATAGTATAAGAGATCAAGATGGAAAGCTGTTAAGGGCATGGGCAGGAAGGCTTTTGACACTGTGATAGACTGGCATTTCTGAACCCCCCAGGGGTGTTGGACTTGCTCATGACACCGATGCACCACGCTCCAGAGAAAGTGTCACGTGCCCTGACTCCACCAGGCCAGTTTCTTTTTGGAACCTGATTCAAGAGCATGGATGTGGTTGCCTTACTATTATGTGTGACCAGCTCCTGACTATTGACGGAGGGAATGAAGTCCTCTTGGCCCTCATCTGGAAGAGCAAACACTACCTTTGCAAAGCTGTTGCTGAGTGTTCCTAACACAAAGAGGAGACAAATGTTTGAGGTGACAGATATACTAAGTGCCCTGATAGGATCGTTGCTCACAGTATGAATGTACCCAAATATCATATTGTACTCCATAAATATATACAGTTATCATGGATCAATTAAGAAAAATAAGTTGAAAAGGAAAAAACAAAAAGAGAGAGTGAGAAATAGAGAGTAGAATAGCGGTTACCAGAGGCAGGGAAAGGGGGTAGGTGGGGAAGACCAAGGAAAGGTTTATAGACTGGTACAAAGTTACAAAGTCGCAGTTAGACAGGAAGAATAAGTTCTGGTGCTCTAGGGTGACAACAGCTGATAATATGGTAATGTGTATTTCCAGATAGCCAGAAAAGAGGATTATGAATGTTATAACCATAAGGAAATAATAAATGTTTAAGTGATAGATATGCTAACTATTCTGGTTAAATCATTACACAATATATGCATATATTGAAACAACAAACTGTACCCATAAACATGTATGATGAAAAAAATATTAAGAAAACAAGAATCTATGAGCCAACCTGCTATAGAGGTGGAAATGGCCTGAAAAGGGTCTCCTCTTCCATTTTTGTCTTTTACTGTGTCTCTGGACACATAGTAAGAGGACATTGCCATATGGGATAGGCAATGTCCTTAACTTTGAGTTAAGTTCCATCCAAAAGTAGTTCAGGACACTTGGGTATCCTCAAGAAAGGGTGATAAGT
>NW_007726734.1:583222-589472 GCF_000696425.1 Galeopterus variegatus
AAATGGCCTGAAAAGGGTCTCCTCTTCCATTTTTGTCTTTTACTGTGTCTCTGGACACATAGGAAGAGGACATTGCCATATGGGATAGGAAATGTCCTTAACTTTGAGTTAAGTTCCATCCAAAAGTAGTTCAGGACACTTGGGTATCCTCAAGAAAGGGTGATAAGTATTATTTTCCCAGATAGTTCTCATCTTAAAGTGGAATATGTTCTTGTATTCTCTCCTTCCACTTTTTATTTGCTGGCTGTGCTGATATCTAGCACCCTTGCCATATTCATTTGTGAGGATATTTTCAGAAATTCATCTGTAATGTTTTTGCTTTAGTAGAATCATCAGGAAAATATGAAGAGAATTCAGTTCTCTTCACATTACACCCAGAAAGGCAGTCAGCCCTCCATTTCTGATGTCCACATCGAGACCCATGTCTTCCTGTCTGTCTGCTCCCTCCTGACATCCTTCACCTGTCAGCCAGCTGGGACGCAAACACGGTCCAATGATCAAGCACTCACAAGCATCCTCAGTTTCCTTTTCTCTTGGTCATTCTGCCACACCTGCCTGGCACAACCCCTAGAAATACACCCAGCCCCTGAGCACTGAGTAGATTATTGTCAGTTCAAATTATGCTTTCCACCTTTAGCTGGATACTCAGTGTCTGTTGATAATTCTCTACTGTAAAACAGATGAATTACTCCTTGGCCCTTGGGTTTCAAGAAAGGTTATTTTTTAAAATTCAAATTAAACCTGGCTTGAAACCCATATCACTAATTTGGACAGATGTCCTTTATTGGTCATTATTCAGAGCCACGTCTAACACCTTCTGTGGAGCAGCCCAGGGACATAGGAGATGGTCCTAGTCTTCACTTGGTCCTATGGGATTTGACTCTGTTGGTGGCTACACTTCCTTTGTGCTAAGCTGGCTAGAAGACCTTTAAAGACCCAGCACTTGGTGCCTATACACACAGGAGTTTTCCTACATCCAGGACTTTGTGTTCAGCAATCTCAGATATTCATCATTCCATGAGTTGGGACACAGCCTGCAGATTAATTGTCTCAGTGGTATAACAACACCCACAACAATAATGATAGCAAACTCTTATATAGTGCTTATTATGTACCAAGCAATGAAAGCAGCATACTCATGAACTTATTTAATTTTAAAACAACCAACCATCTGAAATATGTATTATTATTATTATTAATCATCCCATTCTATGGATGGGGAATCTAGGCACAGAGAGGTTAAGCAACTTGCCCAAAGTCCCACTTCTAATAAGGCACAGAGAGCCCGGATTCAAAACCAGGCAGTTTGGTTAGACCACTGGCTCTCAGCTGGGGGTGGTTTAGATGCCCAAGGGACATTTGGCAATGTCTGAGGACATTCGCTGTTGTATTAACTGGAGGGTGCGAGGGTGATACTGGCATCTGAGGGGTTATAGACGAGGTATGCTACTCAAATTCCTACAGTGCACAGGACAGCCTCTGCAACAAAGAATTATCCACCCCAAAATGTTGACAGTGCAGAAACTGAGATACGCTGCGTTAGACCTAGGTCTTTGAAACATGAAGCCTTCTCAGTGGGTTTGTCCAGGGTGCTCTAACATCTTTTTACAATTCATACAGTAGAGAAACTGCTCCCCTCCCCTGGAGATAGAAATTAGCCAGACCTTGGGAATAAAGGACCCGCTATCCTTGGCGATGGAGATGTATGATGGTGGTTGTGGGGATGGGCATGAATCTCCTGCCTTTTCTTCCAGATGAGTCTCTGGAGGCAAAAGCAAACCATGGATAATTTCACTACCATTCACAAGTTATTGATACATCATCCAGCTCCACTCCATTCTCTTTGAGTCCTCTAACCCCACTGCCAAAGTCCTCAAGTTTAGCAAATGACACTACTCTTCTGTCATTTCCGAGCCATCAGGCAGGAAATTCCTAAACACTGCTATCCCAATCCCAACCACGTCCCAACTGTCAAGTCTCAAGACCTTGATCACCTTTCATGTCTGTTGTTACCAGGGATTCTCTCTAGGAGTAGGAATGCCTACCAGATCCTCATTTCTCCACCTGAGATTGCTGTCCTGTCCCCCTCTAGGCTCTGGCTGTACCTGGGATCTTCCTTTCCTTTGTCATATGGAAGAGTCATAAGGAGCACAGGCTCTGCTGGGTTCCAGATCCCAGCTCTGCCACATGTGAGCTGTGTTATCTTAGACAAGGCACTTAACTTCTCTGAGACTCGGCTTATTCACTGATACCACAGGAAATAATGAGTATCTACCTTCTCAGCCTGCTTCAGTGGAATGTCTTCCCCCACCACCTCAGCGGAATGTCTCTGACAAAAATCGTCATAAACCTACAAATGCTAACGTATCTGCATCTGCCCAGACAAACTTTAAAACAACAAAAATGACTGAGACCTGGGTTTGCTGTTTTCTCGTGCAATATGGTCATGTGGCGTCTAAACCTGGGATGTTTTTCTCTTTCTTTTCTGGGTATTCAAATTATTTGTGCAGATTCAAAGCCCAGCTCCTGCTTTTCTTTTTCCTGCTGCTCCTTCTTCCTCACTCCCTTCCTTCCTCGTCTTTTTTCATCTCCTCCCTTCATCTTCGGTCTCCCCTCTTCTTTCTACTTTTCTCTCCTTTGTCCTGCGCCTTTCTGTCTCCTTTTCCGTCTTGTAGGTATATGGCAATACAGCTGAGACAAAAGAAAGAAAAAAGAACAGAATTGCAGCTATTAGAGGTGGGAAGGGGGGGGGTGCTGGCGAGAAACTACTTAATACTCACAAAGATTGATTATGTTTTGTAAACATGAGTACACTAGTTATCCTGATGTGATCACCACATATTGTACACATGTATTGATATTAGATTCTGTACCCAACAAATATATATAATCAATTAAAAAAATAAAATTTTTTTATAAAGCAGATATAATTCTGTTTGAAAAGAGACCTCTGTCCACAGCAGAGATGTTCCACCTGAACCATAGACCACTTACACAATGGAATTTTCGGGCTTTTCCTTTAAAAAACTTACAGTCTGTTGAAGGGCAGGGACCATGCCTGTTTCTCATCAATGTACACCAGGATCTGATGCATAATAAGCACCACTGAAAACTCAGTGAAATTAATGAGGGGATGAATATTAACATAGTCCTTTCACTGTACAGGAATTTGAGGTCCAGGGTCGGAAAGTGTCTGTCCTAAATTCATTCAGCGAGTTAGTTAAGTCAGAACCATAACTCAGGACTTCTCCTTCCTGGGCTTCAGTGTGGCTGTTAGGCAGCCATATGGCCCAGGGCATGATGCTTTTCTTGGGTCTGTCTATAAGAATGTGGTTTCCAAATGGTTTGACTTTCCACCTTCAGGAATTTCAGAACTCATGAATTTGAGTTTGCAAAGCTCAATGAACTTTCCCATGTAACTGGGCAGGGCAAGGTCCTGGCTGTGCATCCTTGGACAAGGTTCATCGTCTGTCTGACCCTGTTTCCACACCTCTATAAAGGGCTCAGGGAATCCTATGGTACTTGTGAGGTTTAACAAGGACAGCACGTGAAACTGCCTTGCTCAGTGCTTGGTGAGTAGCAGGTGCTCAACTGAATCTCAGTGAGTTGCTTTCTTCCCCGCAGAAGAACTGCCCTACTTCATGCCCTCGCTCTAACGACCATTCTCTTGGGTTCATCAAGAGGGCTCGGAAAATATTGTTACCTTATGCACCATTTGTTCCACTGGATAATGCATTTGGGAAAATGTAAGGTGCCCACAGGCCTCTAATTCAGGCAAGCCAAAGGCCAGCTCTGCCGCTGACCCTTCCAGAGAGAATGGGCACTTTACATCTAACATGGGTGATTACTTTCTCCCTTGGCATTCATGATGGTGCCCATTTGCTTCAGTTGAGGAGGCCCTGGAGAGAGATATCACAAATTGAACAATGTAGCTTGATCTGGCAAGAATTTCTAGGGATTCTGGCCTAAGTTTCTGTAAATTCCAGTGGTAAGTCAGGGACAGCCCACCTTCACAGCACACATAATGAGTCTCATTTTTAAGATTCACCTTTGCCACCTACCAGCAGAGAGACTTTGGTCCAGTCACGTAACTTTGTTGAGGTTCTTGGCTAAGTATTGTCAGGCGATAAGTAAGAGCTTGGGCTGTGGTATCAGAAAGACGTGGGACTGAATTGAAGCTTCATCTCTTGTGGCTTTGGGCAAACTAATCAATCTCACTGGGTCTGTTTCCTGGTCTCTAAAGTGGAGATTATAAGGGTACCTTCCTAAAAGAGTTATTTTAAAAAATAACAGTGAATGCATTGAGAACCTATATATGTGAGGCACCCTTCCAAATATCAATTCATTTAACTATTAACTCATTAGTATGATGCCTGCTTTCCAGATAATGAAACTGAGATACACATTACTTGGGTTAGGTAATTTGCCCAGTATCACACAGCTAGGAAGTGGATGCAAACCTGTTAAGTCTAACTCTGGAGTCTGTGTTCTTAACTACTAGACTGGAGATTCTAATGTCTCAAAGTGCTCAGAGAAGTCAGTTTGGCCTCAGACTTGAACTCTTAACCACAAAACACAGCATGGAGTGAGTACTTGGTACATGGAGTGCTCACTCTAGGCTGAGCACTCCATGCACAATAACTATTGTTATCGTTGTTTCCTGTGAAGCCCCCTGATACCAACCTGCATTTAAACAGGGCTGTACTTAGCAAAGCACCAGCACCAGTGGAGGGGGTGGGGCAGGGCGATTGTGTAGGACAGTGTCTCATAAACATTTGGGACTGTAAGAGCAGCTGTGTGATCTTACAGAGTGATTCTCGCTTTAGGACTGTGTGTTGACGCTGATGTCACGGCTGCTCTGAGCACTCAAGATACTGTTAACGAGCTGTTCCAAGCCCAGATGCAGTGTTTTCTCACCATATGGTCCTCACTGAAGTGCGTGGTCTTTCAGACAGGGATGACATGAAGCTCAGAAATGCCGAGTCCCCGTGCCTGGAAAACCGACAGGGAGGGGCCACATCCTCTGCACCGTCCTGATTCTCCTGACTTCATTTGTATGTCATTCATTTATTCATTAGACAACCACAAATAGTTATGGGGCAGCTACCACATGGCAGATGCTATGTGAGGCACTGAGGATACAAAAGTGATAAACTATTGCCTATTGCCTCAAGGAACTGAGACTAGCCATGAAGGGCATGGAAACAAACCATATTATCACATTATCCTAAGCTCTGTGATGCCGTCAGTTACCAAGGACTCTGGGAACTAAAAACAGTGAAAATATTTCTAATGGAATTAAAAATTTTTTGTTGCATACCTAGCGTCTGAATACCTTTTACAGTTCAAGAGAACTCCCAAAATAGGCAAATGGCAGATCTCATTTTCAACTAATGAAAATAAAGAGAGGCAGACATTCTTCTCTCCACTGCCAGGCAGGTGGAGTACATGAAATAAATGTCCACCTCCAGCTGGGGTCTCCCTTGGATTTCAGACCCCATGCATCAAGATAATTGCCCAACACCTCCACCTGGGCATGTCACAGATAGCTCTTATTGCAAGTCTAAGGTCAGACGTGGTATCTTCCTCCTAAAACCTGCTCCTTTCCCAGTGCTCTCCACATCAATAAACTATACAACCATTTTGCCATTAGCTCATACCAGCAATCTTGTAGTCACCTGTGACACTTCTCTTTCTTTTGCGCAAGCATTCTATCTGTCACTGAGGACTGTTGGCCTCATTTTAAAAGTACATCCCAGTTCTGAGCACTTCTTACCATGTTGCCCTCTTTGCCTACATTCTGGCCACCATCACTTCTAACCTGCTCTCCTGAAATGGTCTCTTGGCAGGTTACCTTCTTTCTACTCTTGCTGCACTCCTGTCAGTTCTCAGCAAAGCAGCCAGAGAAAATTTTTTAAGTGTAAATCATATCATATTCTCCTGCTTGATATTCTTCTATGGCTTCTCATCACATGGAGAAAACATTCCAGCATTTCTCTCATGGCCTGGAAGGCCCTCATTCTTTGCCCATCTCCTTGACCTCATTTTCTAACTTTCCACCTTTACTTGCTCCCCTCTGGCAATCCTTGTCTTCTTTCTGTTCCTCAAATGCAGTAACATGTGAGAATGTGAATATGTTGAAATGTCAGATGCAGGTTAGAAGAACTTACTTAAAACCTAGGAGAGAGAAAGAAAATTAGGAGTGGCAAGGTTCTGAGAGAGGGAGGAGGAAAAGATCCAAAGCCCAGGT
>NW_007726734.1:590600-592316 GCF_000696425.1 Galeopterus variegatus
CACTCACTCAATGAGTCCATGGAAAACATCTTTAGGTTCCAAGCCCATTTCCTTCTCTGTAAAACTGAAATGATACCTGCTCTGTTGATTAAGATAGTTAATTGTGTGATGCTGTAAAGGGATCTACTTTATCAGATGTGGTGGTTGGACTGCGGAGGAAGGGATTGTATTCATTTTCACCTTACCGGTATGGGATCATTTATGGAATGAATGAATGAATATAGCTGATTCAAAATCAGTGCTAGGAAGGGGAATTGCTGCTTCACAAATTTTGAGCGGTTTTTACATATCTTCTCATTGGCAAAATAACCTGGGTAACTCATGCCACAACAGTTGGATCTTTGCTCAATGAGATAGTCTTACCATCTGTGCCCCAAATGCAGGAATTCTCCTAAACTGCATGCTTTCAACATTCATCTGTAGCATGATGATCACAGCCATTTAGGCTCCTCCAGAGCGTCTACCTTCTCCAGAGCCTTCTCCAGTGCCCCGTCCCAGATTCCCTTACGCACTGAGCATTGAGCTAGGCACACGCTTACTCTCCTATACCCTCTGGTTTATAGGTTGGTTACCATTTCATCCCAGACACTTCAGATAAAAGACCCAGGCAGGATCCACAAATATTTTAACAGATTGTCCATTAACTGAAGTAGAGGAGATGAATTTGAATGGGTCTCAACGTAAGACAGGCACTGAGGTCTAAGAAGTGAATGCAAAGAATGGGTGAGAAGAAAAGCCTATCAGCTGCTCCTGTGCTAAAGACAAATGCTACAAAATAAACAAGCAAAAATGCACTTGAGGAACTAAAATCTGGAGAGGACATGTAAAAATAGCTATCTTCAGGTGATATTTTTGCATCAACATTCATTTAATATTTTTATAATGCGTTATGAGTTCCTTAGTAAAATAACGGAACAATCTCTCCAATTGAAATAAAAATAGGACATCGGTATATTTCTTATACCCAGGTTGAGTTAACAGTAGCTCTTATTGGTCACCAGCCTCTAGATAAGGAAGTGCCCTGATGATATTGGCCTGAATCAGAATTTACTTTTTTGTGGATCAGTCCCTTAGTTCCTAAGTTGTTCAGCTTTTCTGTTTGGTTAAATGTAAATATTTTTTACTTGCCCTTCTCTAAGAATTGCTTGTAAGAATGATCATGGGTAGTTGGCTTAAGTAAAAAAAAAAAAATTCTGGCATTAATTGGGCACTATCCTAAGTGATTTACCTTCATTA
This sequence comes from Galeopterus variegatus, assembly GCF_000696425.1. Classification (NCBI taxonomy): domain Eukaryota; kingdom Metazoa; phylum Chordata; class Mammalia; order Dermoptera; family Cynocephalidae; genus Galeopterus; species Galeopterus variegatus. The sequence goes on from NW_007726734.1 coordinate 591,837, forward strand.
TCACATCTAATTTTNAAGAAAATTAGGAGTGGCAAGGTTCTGAGAGAGGGAGGAGGAAAAGATCCAAAGCCCAGGTGGAAGAGGTGGCCTTAGGCAGTAGGGGAGATGCCTCCTCTAACCTTACAGGAAGAGGGAGACCAGAATAGTGTAGAAATAGCTGCTGGATGGGAGGCCCAGGTGAGAGTCTCAGTGAGGAGAAAAAGGCAGAGAAAAGGAAGATTAAGGCAACAAAACCAATCACACCAAAAATCTATCCTTAAGACTGGCCTTCACTTAGGAGAGGAGATTGATGTCTTGTCATCCATCTGTCTATCCATTCAACAGATATTCATTGAGCACTTGCTGTTTGTCTGGAACTGGGGTTAGGCACAGATGCTGGTATTAAATTACTTTTGCTTAGCCACTAAAAACAGAAGACACACTCACTCAATGAGTCCATGGAAAACATCTTTAGGTTCCAAGCCCATTTCCTTCTCTGTA
>NW_007726734.1:593892-595885 GCF_000696425.1 Galeopterus variegatus
CTTGCCCTTCTCTAAGAATTGCTTGTAAGAATGATCATGGGTAGTTGGCTTAAGTAAAAAACATAATTCTGGCATTAATTGGGCACTATCCTAAGTGATTTACCTTCATTATCACATCTAATTTTCATTACAATCCTATGAGGGATGAACTTTTATTAACCCGATTTCTTAGATTAGAAATCGAGGCTCAAAATGGGTTAAGTAACTTCATCAAGGTGACATGGGTAATCAGAACTCTTAAATCAGGCACATCTGATTCCCACAGGCTGTATTTCTTAGTCCCGCCCCTCCAAATGAGACAGTTAGATCTGCTGAGAGCCAAACAGGCACACACATAAAAAACATTCAAAATGCTTTGGAGAATCTGTCAGTCCAAGGCGAGCATGATTATTTATGGCCAGGCTATTGCTTTGATGTGAAAACTCCATGCCGCCCAACTATTATACTCTAACAAGGTCTAGCTCCATGTGAATTTCTCTGCCTGGCAAATTCCTCCTGCCTAATAAAAGCGCTTGCCGAGAAAGCTCAAAACCCAGTAGCAATTAATTATTGACAGAGCATGTGAATTAGAGATAAAAGAAAAGTCATTCTTTCTCCACACACACGATAGTAAATAAATTTAATTATGGTAGGAGAAGCTGAGGGATCTTCATCTGGATTAAGTTTTATTAACTGAGACATTTAAAAGCATGTCATCATAACAAAGAGGTCTTGTGTAATCCTAAATGTGCCACTTTGGTGCAAGGCTTGGAAGTGAACAGACTTAATGGAGTACATGGTGGCAGATGGCCCGCTGTACCTACAGGTATTGAACAGGCTCATCGTCAATTAACTTTGGTCTACATATGTCTATAGCAAATTGACTGTATAATAGGATCCTGAGTCTCATTTGATCACTGATAGTCTAGTCACATTGGGATTAGGGGGAAAATGGTATTAAACTCATTTAATATCATGTAGCTCCCAAATAAGATAAGGCCATGCTAAAGGCAGGTGCAGAAGAAGGGGTGAGTGTGGAGAAGGAGCCTTGGCAAGGGAACTGAGAGACATGGGTCCTGGTGTGGGAACTATCAGTGACTCACTGGGCAACCAGTGAGTGAAAGAAGAAAGCCCCCTATATTGTGCCAGACCTATGCTAGATGCTTTCACTCTATATGTCATTTCATTCTCAACCAAACTTGAGGTCAGTTTTAGGATTTTACAAATAAGGACAATAAGGCTCAGAGATGTGATTCAATTTGCTGAGGTCATAAAGCCTGTCTGCTTCCAGTGTCCATTCCCTGTCCCTGGCCTTCAGCTTCCTTATTTGAATAATAATACCTTTGGACTAAGTCAGGGGTCAGCAAACTTTTTCTTAAAGGGCCAAATAGTCAATATTTAGGGTTTGTGGGCCATCTAGTCTCTGTTGCACCTACTCAACCCTGCTGTTGTAGTGCAAAAGCAGCCATAGACAATATATAAATGAATGAATGAATTTGGCAGTGTTCAGTGAAAGTTTATTTATGAACACTGAAATTTTTCCTAACTATTTAAAGATTACAAATCATTCCTGGCTGTGGATTATCCAAAAATAGGAGCCAGTCAGTAATTTGCCAGCCCTGGACTAGATAATCTTTGAGGTCTTGTTGAGCTCAAACATTTTCCAAAAGCCAATACAACAATAATAATATCCTTAATTTATTAGGCTCTTACAAATGTCAGCTTCTGTGCTAAATGCTTTTCAAGCATTATCTCCCTTAATCCTTATTCTACAGTGTGAAGTCCGTGTTGTCATTATCTCCATTTCAGAGATTATAAAACTAATGCGTAGAGAAATTGAGAGTGTATCTAGGTTAAACATAAATAGTACACAGTAGTACAGCAATTTAAACCCAGGGGCACAAGGTTCCCAAGCAAGAATGCGTAAACCTGATGCTGTCTTCTCTGATAATACATGGTCAAAGCTAAAGTCAGGGCATACAGGTAAAAAGAAGGTCCAAGTGTTTATAAATTT
>NW_007726734.1:596842-598924 GCF_000696425.1 Galeopterus variegatus
AGTATTTCCCCCTCTCTCAGATTCTCTTTGTCAGTGGTGAACGACTCATAGTGGACCCTGCCGGGGAAATGGCCAAAGTACAGGATTTTCTAGGCCTCAAGCGTGTTGTGACTGAGAAACATTTCTACTTCAACAAAACCAAGGGTTTCCCTTGCCTAAAGAAGCCAGAAGACAGCAGTGCCCCAAGATGCTTAGGCAAGAGCAAAGGTCGGACTCATCCCCGCATCGACCCAGATGTCATCCACAGACTACGGAAATTCTACAAACCCTTCAACATGATGTTTTACCAAATGACTGGTCAAGATTTCCAGTGGGAACAGGAAGAGGGTGATAAATGAGGCTAGAGCTGTGGAGGGAAGGCTAGTGAATAGCTAAGCAGGCTCCCTGCCTAAGTCCTGAATCCCCCAGGTTCTGTAGTTTCAGCCTTGCTGGGGTGCCAACTAGATCTCCTCCTCCATCTGGTCAGGATTGCCTCCATGCTGTTGGCTTAGGCAGAGCAGTGGATCCCATGGCTTCCCCATGGAGGAACCAGGTCTGCCTGGGCAGCAGTATCTGGTTGACCAGATGGCCACCAGAACCCACCATTAATTCTTATCTTCTGTTAGTTAATAGAGTTTCAAGACAGAGGATAAATAGCTGTCAATGTCAGAGATAGTGCCATGAATGTTTGAGTGAAAGAAAAAAAAAAAAAAAGAAAGAAAAGGAAAACAATAATAATAAAGGTCCATTTTATGGGGGCTCTCAACTTAGTTTGGGGAGCCTGGGATTTAGCCCTGTATCTGGCTCAGGCACCTGCTGTTTAAACCTCTGCTTTGGCTTCTCTCCAGAATATTGTTTGCAGTTGAGTGCTCCAGGACTCCTAGAGAGCAAGGTCCTCCGTTGAAGGTATTTCTAGCCTTTTCTTTAAAGGCCTCATCCCACACCCCCTTGACTTCCTTCCTCTCCACATTATGAAGGCAGAGGCATGCACGTTTTCATAAAAAAAAAAAAAAAAAGCCGACACCCCTGGAAGCCTTCTTTCTAAGAGCCCTCTTGGGAGGGTTGGGTCTCTCTCCTCATGAATGTCCTGGATGTGGAGAAGCTCAGCACATGCCCTCATGTTAGAGTCAGGCCAACAAGGCTGCTCTCAGAGTGGCCAAGTTCAGAGCCCTGAGGTTGGCAAAGGTGAATGGACATATCTGGGAGAGAAAGAAGAAATCCAGTCCTCTTGGTGGGAGGTTTCCCTACCTGAAGACCCTCTCTCCCAAACACCATGGCTCTGAGACATGCTTTGGGGGTATGCTCTGTGTCCTAGGGTCCCCAGGGGGATAAGGACCAGAGAGTTGGCATGTCTCTTATTATGAATAACCCTTAGTGATACAGTGGACAGGGAGCATTCACCATTCTCCTGTTTGCCCCACCACCGCCACCTCAGGGTCATCTCTTACTTAATTCTCTCTCTCCAGAGATGGCATATATTGGGGCAAAAGCAAGAGGGCTGTCTCCACTTGTTGGGGCAAGTCTATGGGGGCTGAAGGAGGGCAAGGGCTGTCTGCAGACACCCCCATCAAGGGCTGCTGAATANAGTCAGGGCATACAGGTAAAAAGAAGGTCCAAGTGTTTATAAATTTAATTTGGTGGCTTCTTACTATGTTATTTGTAGCACACATTTTGTGCAAAGAAGTTAAAATATTTCTGGTAGATAGGAATAATCATTCTCTTCCCTTTTTCTTTCTCTTCCAGAAATGTGATGCCCAAGACTCTGGATGGGCAGATAACCATGGAGAAGACTCCAAGTTACTTTGTGACAAATGATGCTCCCAAGCGCATTCACTCCATGGCCAAGGACATCAAATTGATTGTGGTAGTGAGAAACCCTGTGACCAGGGCCATCTCTGACTACACGCAGACACTGTCAAAGAAACCTGAGATCCCCACCTTCGAGGTGCTGGCCTTCAAAAACCGGACCCTAGGGCTGATTGATGCCTCTTGGAGTGCCATTCGAATAGGGATCTATGCTCTGCACCTGGAAAACTGGCTCCAGTATTTCCCCCTCTCTCAGATTCTCTTTGTCAGTGGTGAACGACTCATAGTGGACCCTGC
>NW_007726734.1:600767-604798 GCF_000696425.1 Galeopterus variegatus
TATATTGGGGCAAAAGCAAGAGGGCTGTCTCCACTTGTTGGGGCAAGTTTATGGGGGCTGAAGGAGGGCAAGGGCTGTCTGCAGACACCCCCATCAAGGGCTGCTGAATAAAGTGTCCCTTCCCATTAGTTTGATTCAATTAAAATGCAGCATTCAACATAAAGCACTTGTTCACAGATCTTCAAAACCAAGAATTGTTGTAGTGAAATTGGAAATTTCTACGCGTGGGGGGAGTTAAATCTGTTCAGCTGTTATCGAACTCTCATTTCTCCCGCTAAATGAAAACTGTGTTGTTATAAAGCTTAATGCAACCTGATTAATAGATTTCGATGGTGTGTTTGTGTGGGTCACCTCCATCCCTACCCCTTCCCTGAAATGTCGCAAGCATCCTTTCCTTGGGATGGCCAGAAAGGTCCAGATTCAAGAGTTTGGAGGATTCTGTCTGCAGGGCAGGATGATTCTTGCAGTAGCTCAAAGAAAACCTGCACTCCTGAAAGGGGTACAACTTTCTTTATCTTACCAATCCTGGACTGATATGCCAGATTCGGAAATAGCCTTACACACACACATATATATATATATATATATATTTTTTTTTCTAGATAAGAAAGTAGTTATTGGGCTGAAGGCAACAGATATACTTTTACTACCAAAGTAAAAGAATATATAGATCAAAATACACACACGCATTTGAAGGAAGAAAATCCATCATTGTTCAGAGAGCTGTATGGTGGGACTGGCTGATGTGGGGCTTTGTTTTATAAGCAAATCAAGGAGTGAGTGGATTTCAACACTAGCTACACATCAGAGTCAGCTGTGGAGTTTGTTCAAGATACAGCTTCCTGAGCTCCATTTCAGACCTGTGCATGAATCAGAAACTCTAGGGTGGGGTTCAGGTACCTGTCCTTTCAAAATATTCTTCTGGAAGCTGTGACTGAGTACAACTGGAGGAAAGTCTTATCTGCGTGCTTCTTTTTCCTTTCTCCCTCCCACCCTCCTTTGATGTTTTGTGGAAATTATTTCCAAGGGAAGCGGCCCCCAAGTTTTTATGGCTTCCTTGCAGGAACATGTTCTCTTTTGGAGTTCAGTGGCAGCTAGGTGGGAGGTGACATTATAACTTAGACAGTCATAGTATCTGACTATAGGAAAGCTTTAAAAATGTTAACCTGCTAGGTAAGAAGGACCATTACTCTAGCCAGCTCCCATCTCTTCCATTCTGGGTGGAAACACATTGATTCAGCCCCTATATTAGTCTGTTTTTGTGTTGCTATAACAGAATACCTGAGACTGGATAATTTATAGGGGAAAGAGCTTTATTTGGCTCATGATTCTGGACAGCTACATCTGGCATGGGCCTCAGGCTGCTTCTACTCATGGTGGAAAGTGGCAGGCCAACCTGCAGGTATGAGCAGATCACATGGCCAGAGGAAGCAAGAGAGAGAGAGAGAGAGAGAGAGAGAGAGAGAGAGAGGAGGTGCCAGGGTCCTTTAAACAACCAGCTCTCATGGGAACTAAGAGAGTGAGAACTCACTCACTACCCCCCCAACCCCCCGAGGAAGCATTAATCCATTCACGGGGAATCCACCCCCTATGACCCAAACCACTCCCAACATTACCAAGTTGGGGATCAGATTATGACATGAGCTTTGTGGGGAAAACACATCCAAACTCTGTCAGCCCCTCAATCACACCTACTCTCCACTTTCCATTTCCCTGTCGCCATAAATTCAGAACATCAAGACCTTAAGTGGTGCTTTTTTTTTTTTTTTTTTGTCCTTTTTGAGACCAGCCACACCACGCTCAGCCAGTGAGCGCACCGGCCATCCCTATATAGGATCCGAACCCACAGCGGGAGTGCTGCTGCGCTCCCAGCACCGCACTCTCCTGAGTGTGCCACGGGCTCGGCCCTTAAGCGGTGCTTTTAAAGAAAGGTGCTAAGTCTGTGTCCTCACATAAATATGGCACATAAATATGACAAGCAAATCCATTTTTAACATGGTTAGCCAATGGTGAATGAGACATTTTCATCTGGGAAATAAAAGTGGGGAACCCCTCTCCCCATTAACTTATTTATACATCCTTGCATATAACAGAAGACTAAAATTTCCTAGAGATAGAGGGCAGAGTCCTAAGCCTTGGAATCTTGAGGATTTTTTATTTTTCAGATTCTGTTTGCGATATAGTTGAACACTCAAGGTAGTAAAAAGAAATGTAAACTTGACATGTTTAAGGTCTATTTCCTTCAGTGTCTGCTCTAGCTTGATCTTGTGACTCTGAGAATAAGCCACTAAGCCATTTCCCCTTCTTCAATGGGGAGATTTGATGAAGGGAATTATTTTTTGTCCAGAAAAGCTAAGTCAACTTGCTGAAGTAGAGTTCAGGTTAATAATACTTCCACCCTATTTAAACGTGAGTATTGAAACTCACAGGAGATTGAATTTTGTGTTTGACTTCAATTAGCACAGCATAAATTATATTTAATTTTCTAAGCCCCCTCCCTTACCTCGAATGGATGATTCATGGCTCTGGAAAGGCTGCCGTATGTGGTTCAGAGATGAGAAAAGGAGAATTCATCCTTCCAAATAGTGCAGCTGTAATTGCTCCCATATTTATCTCTTTTTGCCAATATCATTTTGTACCTGAAAGGCATGAAAGCCTTGACATTGCAACTTAGACCTACCAGCTTACAACACAACAACAAAAATAACAAAAACATTCAGCAGCCCCACTTATCTTTAGACTGTCTGTGAAAACCATGACTTCAGAGTTAATACTCTGAAATGTGGGCATTCATGGGGATTCCCTGCAGCATTCAGGAGCTCCTCAGATCAGAGTTTAAGTCCAGGAGAGTGTGGTCTGCTCAGTCCTGTAGCTTTAGGAGTCACAGTCTGAGCCTCACTTCTTTAAGTTTCTTGTCTTTCCTGCTTCCACCCACTTGTGCACCTTATTATTAAACAAACAAACAAACAAAAAAGCCCCCCAAACAAGCCAAAGAAACAAAATCTTATCCACTGCTGCTTTACTACTGCAGAAGAGAGGTAGGTAGGTTTCACTCTTGTTTCTGTTTATGTCTTGGACAAGCAGAATTACCAATCTGAACTTTAGTTTTCATATCCCTAATATTTAATCCCTGCCTGACCTAACCCTTAGGGTTTCTGTGATGATCAAAGTGAGTTCATAGATAGGAGGGCATTTGAAAAGAATAAAGTGCTTCGGTGATATGAAGGATAGTGATGATGATGACAAGATAATGATCATGAAGGTGATGGTGATGATGGTGACATTTCTCATGAAGCAGAGCTCATGGTAATGAAGATGACGGTAGTGATGATGGAGATGATGATGGTGGTGATGATGAAGGTGACAATGATGATGATGGTGATGAAGACAATGGTGATGATGATGATGACAGTGGTGATGATGATGATGATCATGATAGTGATGGTGCTAATGAGGCAGAGCTCATGGTAATGAAGATGACAGTGGTGATGATGGTGGTGATGATGATGATGGTGATGGTGGTGATGGTGATGATGATGGTGGTGATGATGATGATGATTATGGTGATGATGATGATGATGGTGATGATGATGGTGGTGATGATGGTGGTGATGATGATGGTGGTGATGATGATGATGATGGTGATGATGGTGATGGTGGTAATGATGATGATGATGGTGATGATGATGATGATGATGGTGATGATGATGATGCTGGTGATGCTGGTGATGCTGGTAATGTTAATGATGATGATGGTGATGGTGATGGTGGTGATGTTGATGATGGTGATGATGATGGTGATGATGGTGATGATGATGGTGATGGTGATGATGGTGATCATGATGATGGTGATGGTGATGATGGTGATGATGATAGTGATGGTGATGATGGTGATCGTGATGATGGTGATGGTGATGATGGTGATGATGATGGTGATGATGATGGTGATGGTGGTGATGGTGATGGTGAGGGTGATGATGGTGATGGTGATGATGGTGATGGTGATGATGGTGATGGTGATGGTGATGATG
>NW_007726735.1:0-553 GCF_000696425.1 Galeopterus variegatus
ATTTATATGGAATAATAAAAGACCACGCGTAGCCAAAGCAATGCTGAGCAAAAAAAAAAAAGCCAGAGGCATAACACTACCCAACTTTAAGCTATACTACAAAGCTATAATAACCAAAACAGTATGGTACTGGCATAAAAACAGACACACTGATCAACAGAATAGAACATAGAATCCAGAAATCAACCCACACACTTACTGCCATTTGATCTTTGACAAAGGCACCACTGGGGAAGGGACTGCCTCTTCAGCAAATGGTGCTGGGATAACTGGATATCCATATGCAGGAGAATGAAATAGATCCACACCTCTCACCGTATACTAAAATCAACTCAAAATGGATTAAGGATTTAAATATACACCCTAAAACAATAAAACTTCTTAAAGAAAACAGGAGAAACACTTCAGGAAATAGGACTGGACACAGACTTCATGAATACGACCCCAAAAGCATGGGCAACTAAAGGAAAAATAAACAAATGGGATTATATCAAACTAAAAACTTCTGCACAGCAAAAGAAACAATTAACAGAGTTAAAAGACAACCAACAGA
>NW_007726735.1:1462-21565 GCF_000696425.1 Galeopterus variegatus
TGGATACGGAAAATGTGGTATATCTACACAATGGAATACTACTCAGCTATAAAAATGAATGAAACACTGCCATTTGCAACAACATGGATGGACCTTGAGTGAATTATATTAAGTGAAACGAGTCAGGCACAGAAAGAGAAATACCACATGTTCTCACTTATTGGTGGGAGCTAAAAATTAATAAATAAATTCACACACACACACACACACACACACACACAAACACAAACAAAAAACAAAATACCGGGGGGGGGCGGGTGGAAGAAGATATAACAACTACAATTACTTGAAGTCGATACGACAAGCAAACAGAAAGGTCATTGTTGGGTGGGAGGGAGGAGAGGGAAGAGGGTGGGAGGTTTTGGTAAGGGGCAACAATAATCAACCACAATGTATATCGACAAAATAAAATTAAAAAAATAAAAAATAAAAAAAATAATTTGGTAAAGATGCTAAGATTACAAAGTTCATCATCTCTATAAAAGAGGTTTGTGATGTCACTGATCCACTTTCTTTTGCATGTATTTTTAAATAAATTATAAAGACCCACAAAAAAAATTTGTCAAAATCCTCATTTAATTTCCATGAATTTTGTTCTGGATATAATTCCCTTGCATTTATCTATTTACCAATTCTTGGACTAGGACTACACTTTAAATTACTAGTTTTATATTTTGATGTCTGATCAAACAAATGTCTCTGCATTTATTGCATTTATTATTTATTATTAATCTCAACATTAATATCATTTTTCCTTATGAACTTGATAGTCAAATTTTCAAGTTCCAAAAAATAATATTTATTCTAATTGCATAGACTAATATAGGGAAAATTAACACATTTATACTATTAAAGCTTTACATCTGGGAACATAACATCTTCCCATTCACTCAGGACTTTTTAAACTTTCATTAACAGATTAAAACGTTTCTTCATATGATTTTTTCACCATTCTCCTGAAGTTTATGCCTAGCTGTTTAATTCTAAGTGTTTTTTATTAGATACAAAAGACATACAATTTCTCTGACAAATTGTTGTAGGAGTTTCAAAACACTTTCTCTCAATCCCTGTGCTTATCTCTCTGCACCACCAGTCTGTGGACCACATTTTGTGTTTTAGTCATCTCTGAGCTGCGGTCACTTGTTCTGTAAAATAAGGGCAGTAATCCCCTTTCCATAGGATTGTCATGCAGAGGGCTTGACTGAGCTGCTCCCAAGAGAGCCCCAAGCACAGTGGTGCTGGGTACAGAGCAGCCTCCTAACCAATGTGCACTTTCACCTGTCACTCCTCAGGCCTCCTGAGGAGGCCTGCTTGCTTTGTCCTACCCCGAGGCTCTGCAGCCCCTTACAGGTGTTCTCTCACCTTCTAATACCCCTTTCCAGTCAGGGACCTCAGCCTCTCTTTCATGGGGGTGTCCCCTTCCCTTTTCAAAAGCCTCTCCCTGCCTTCACACCAGCCTTGCGCTGTGGGCAGGTGGGATTTGAAGACCCACTCGCCCCAAGTGGGTGTCCTCCTTTGTCCTTTTGCTACAGCACTGCAGTAGAATTAACCCTACGTGGACTCCACCTGCTCATGCCCAGACACCTGCTGATCCACAGCCGTGGCCGAGTCCAGGGTGGGCTAAACCCCTCATGGATGGGAGGTGACACCAAGGTACAAGAACTTTGGCACAGAAGCTTCTTGATGACTACCCTATTTTCTAAAATCCACCTAAATCCTTCACTTGTCCAGTATCTTCCTCAGTGTCCTCTCCATCCCCGCACATTGGGCCCCATTCCTCAGGCTGTGCTGTCTCCCTGCCTTCCTCCTCTGGTACATCCTCGGAGCCACCTTTCCCACCTCTCTCCATCCTTCTCTTAAGGCATCTTTAATTGTTGACTGTGACTCTAGGCACTTGGGGAAGTCAGCACAGTGTCCCCCCTTCCCCACCATGGTTTGTCCCTCCCAGTGAGAGACCCCTCTGTGAGTGCACCAGCCTTGGCCCACCCTGTCCTTCTCTCATTTCTCTCCACTTCTCTTGCCTTGCACGCTGCCTTCTGTGCAACTCTGTGTGACTCTGGAGGCTGGTGGCTCAAGTGCATCTTGTGCCACTGGCAGCACAGGTCACTGGCCCCACCCCCACCCCCCATCTTCTGGTCATTCTCATTCAAAGCTTGCCTTGACCCACCTTGAACTTCCCAGCCTGTTCTGGATCTCCCCAGCTTCTGCCGTCTGTCTCATTTTCCTGCCAGCCCCAGTGAGACCGTACACTCCGGTAGCACCTGACAGCTGTGTTTCCCTGCTGAGGGGACTTACAGATCCAGTTGTCAGGGCTGTGCAGGCCTCAGCTCTTCGCCTTCTGAGCATTGCAATGGAAGATGCTGGCCTCCTTGCTCATGGCCTCTACTAAAATGTTCCAGCTCTTGATGGAGAAAATTATGCATGTCCACTCAGAAGATGTCTTGATCTAAAACTGCTTTAATGATTCTTGTACCACCCCCCATCATTGGATTCTGCAGTTTAGTTCAGTTCAACAATTACCAAGTCACTGATGTCTTCAAGGAACTGTGCCAAAGGCTCGGAATACAAAAGTGGGTAAGACTCAGCCCTACCCTCCAGAGGCTTACAGGCTGGCTGGGGAGGGGTCAATGACTGGCCACTTTTCTGCTCTCAGAGAACGTCTCTATAACCAGTTGTATTAGTCCATCTTTGTGTTGCAATAACAGAACACCTGAAACTGGGTAATTTATAAAGAAAAGAGGTTTATTTGGCTCATGATTCTGGGATAACTACATCTGCTGTGGGCCTCAGGCTGCTTCTACTCATGGCAGAAAGCAGCAGGCAGCTGGGGCGTACAAGCAGATCACATGGTGAGAGGAAGCAAGAGAGAGAGAGAGAGAGAGAGAGGGAGGTGCCAGGGTCTTTTATACAACCAGCTCTCACGGGAAGTAATAGAGCAAGAACTCACTCACATCACTACCCCCAGAGGGCATTAATCTTTTCCTGAGGGATCTGCCCCCCATGACCCAAACACCTCCTGACACTGCCACATTGGGGGTTAGATTTCGACATGAGCTTTGGAGGGACAACCCAAACTGAATCACCAGTGTCTTATCTTCTTTGTTAATTTCACTGAAAGAGAAAACAAAATCCCTGCAAACAATTTGTGATGTCAGCTGGCTTCAGCTTCTAATATGTTTTCTCCTTTAGAAACATCTATAAACCCTCCTTATGGGATTTTCCTGGTCACTTCATGTGCCGCTGACGGCCACTGCCAAGGTTTGGCAAGGCTACCCACAGGTCTTGGAGAACCCAAGAGGTCAGCAAACTCCAGAGCACTTACCTTCTCAAGAGAGTTTGATCACATCTCTCACTTCTTGAGGAGTGGTTAGTAACATGGACAAAGCCAGAATTTTCCAAAGCTGGCTAGGGAAGGAAAGACAATTTTTGTCCAGTCGTATTTACCAAAGCAAAAAAACCCAACTGTTCTCTATTGTCTACAGCTTTGATAATCTGTCCGTGTGGCCAGCGCCCTGGGCCCCACTCCCTGCACAGGCCAGTGTGTTTGCAGAGGGTCTTCATTCTTGATTGAGCTGCTTCTGCTAATGCTGAGATGCAGTGGCTCTCATCTGCTCCAGGGTTATTGCTGTTTCCATTTCAACACCCTCCCTCACTTTTTCTGTTTTCCATTAGCTATTTTTTTCCTATAGAAAAAATAAAAAATTTCGTTTTTAATTCATCTTGCCTTGGTTCTTTTCCTCGAGAGCTTCTTTTTTCTCAGGCCTCCCAAATTTTAACATTTTGAAAGGAGAGGATAAAGAAAAACAACAAATTTCCCTGAGGCATGGAGCTAGGGGAAGCTGAACCCAGCCACAACCAGGCAAAGAACACACCAAAAACACCACTTCCACATGGGTAGCCCACCATAGCCACTGCAACTGCCATGGCTGCTGCAAACGCGGCTTGTCTATAGCAGCAGCCACAGCCACCATGCAGGTGGCACGCCAGACTCTTGACTGCATATACACAAGGAGAGGCACCAGTGGAGACAAAAAACAACAAGACGTCCTCTCTCTCCACAAAGCACACCTCAGAGTTATAGAAGAAGCATCTGATTTCCGACCATAGGGGAGGACTTGATCACACTGTCTCAGTACTGGACAGATCATCTCAGCCACAAACCAACAGAGCAACAGTTAATCTATCAGATAGAACAAATCTATGGTTATCAGAGGGGGAGGGGGGAAGAAAAAGGGGAGAGGGAGGGAGAAGGGGAGAGATTGGATACGGCGCATAAAGAATAAGTATGATTTGTAACAATGAATATGCTAATAAAAAAGAAGAAAAAAAAACCCCAACAAATTATGGAGAAAATATTTGTAACTAATCTGACAAATCAGATCAGTATTAATAAAAATGCTTGTATAAACTGATAAGAAAAATACTAAGATCCTAACTGGATAAAGGACTCAAATAGACAATTCACTATGAGAATACACACACACACACACACACACACACACACACACACACACACACACGGAAATATATATGTTTAACTCTCAGAAGTGGTAAAAAATGTAAATTAGAACACATGGGATAAGTTTTAAACTACTTAACTATAAAATGTTTTTTCAAATATTTACTGGCACTTAAAAAGATTTGGTGAAAGTGGCACTTTCATACATTTTAGGTATAAACTTTTTGAAAAATAATTTGGCAATATGGATTAAGAGCCATAAAAGATTTAAATACCTTGACTCAGTAATACCACCTCTGGGAATATATCCTAAGGGAAAACTAAAAGAGAAGGAAAAGCTATAGGCATATTTATGATAGCATTATTTATAATAGCTAAACAAGCAAACTAAACAACAAACATATCTAAATATCCAATAATAGGGGAAAAGTTCATTAAATTATGGCATAACTATATTAAGGGAAATGAAAACGGAGACCAGGCCTGAAGAATCCGTGAGAAGACAAAACCAGTTAGGCTTCTTAAGTGACCTCAGCCTCGCTTGATTTGTAAAAAAAGCAAAACTTAACTTTAGCTATTATTTTTAAATGTCCATAATGAAAAATAGAACTTAAGCTCAACTAATCAGAAGTAGCCAACAAACTTATAATTATATAACAAGGGCCTTTCCAGTGGGATAGATCAAATAAGGCAACCGGGTAATTGCAATTGATCAAATAATTTCTTTATTTTGCTTCTGCATTTACCCCATAAATTGCCCCTGATGATTTGTCATCAGAACATTAAACTTTTGGTTTGGTGTTTCCCGATTCACAAATTGCTTCTTACTTAAACAAACTCTTTAACATTTTATCTATCATGCTTCAGACTTTTCTTCAACAACTACTTGATGACGCTCTTCTATTAAAATTATAAACATGTAGTAATAGCAAAGATGCTTAAATAAAACAACAGAACACAAAATTGTATCTATAGTGTGGTTTCAGCTATGTTAAAATATATATGTAGATAAAAAAAATAGTAGCAAAAAAATGGCTAGGATTTTTTATGGAGAAGGTAGGTTAGATGTGATTTTCTATCCTCTAATGTAAGATTTTCTATAACATTTGTATATTGCATTAATTTTTTAAAAAAGGAAAAAAAGGAAGAATGGAGAGAGAGCGATAGAGAAAACATGAGTGAGTGAAGGGTGCGGGGGAGAGAGACAGAGAAAGAGAAAGAGAGAGAGAGAACCTTCCAGCTGTGGGTATGTTGGTCACTGTCTTGGTGGTAAGTACAGTGTTTCCTCCTCCCTGCCGGCCCCTCCACCCAAGTCCTGCAATGCTGCCTTCAGTGTACAGGCTCGGGGCTCGGGCCCCAGCTCCTCCCAGGAAGGAGGTGAGCAGGCAGCAGGCAGCAGCTCAGCTCTTGGAGGGCAGGGGAGGAGAGAGTAGTGGTCTGGCCCTCCCATGCCCGCCGCCCTTTAGTTCAGCACTGGTTCCTTCTCCACCTATTCCAGTCTTACCATCCTTCTATACCTGCTCACACCTAGGATCTGATTGATTAGCCACAGTCTCTCTTCCTCTTGCTCTTCGGGTGGGAATCCAACAAGGCAAGAAGCCAAGGTGAGCCTCCAAACTTGCCTAGAACTTTAGCATACAGCCAACTGCTAGAAATTAACAATTCACCCAGGGCTGGCCTGGGGCCACCTGGAGGCCCAGGTCTCTCCCACTCAAGGGTGGGGGAGAAGGGAGCCTCCCGGATGTTTGCATAAGCTTCTCCCTCTGCTAGAGAGCCCTCTCCTTTAATGTCTACCATCCTCAAAGACTCAGCTGAGGCATCGCCTCCTGAAGGAAGTTTTCCTTGATACCCGCCTCCCTGCCAGGCTGGCTCGGGCTAGGAGCAGCAGGACAGAGATCGTGTCTCCCCAGGCCTAGGCAGAGCTGAAGCTTAGAAAACACTTGCTGACTGAAAAGAAAATTGCTTGCTTGCGATTTACTTGGCCCTTGGTTTCATTTCTCTCTGGGCCCCAAATCCTCCCCACTACACATATTATCTTTTAAAGAACAGCGTCTTTATTAATTTACATGCCATGGGGATGGGGGGACTCTTTGGTGTAGTGAGTCTTTGGTGTAGTGAGCACAACAAAAACGTGCCGCTCATGTCTCCTGCTGTGGGAGCGTAGCTGACAGCCCGGCGGCCCCCCAGAGGGTGCCCAGAGGCTGTGCCAGCTGCTCCCAGCCAGGGCCCGAGCACAGGGCGGGTGCAATGCAGGCACGTTCCAGCAAAACACGGGACTCCTCCAAAGCGGGACTGTGGCCTGAGGACATCCTACTGGCCCAGTGAAAATGTTTTAGGAGCCAAGCTGCAGCCCCTAGGACCCAGTCCACTTTCTTACCTTCCCTCGTAGAGGTCACACCCGTATCATGGGCTGAAGGTTCTTCCCACCCTCTCTGATTCCCTCCCCGTGGTGGCCAGTCTTCTAGATGGCCCTAAATGATCCGCACCTCCCAGTATTCATGTTCGTCTGTAGCCTTGTCCCACACTGAGCAGGGTTGGTCTGTGTGACCAGTAGACTATGGCACAAGTGATAGAATGTCACTTCTGGGGTAGGTTATGAGGCACTGCAGCTTCTGTCTTGATTGTGCGCCCTCTTCTCTCTCGCTCTCTCTCCCTTGCTCTCATGTCACTCGCCCTGGGGGAAGCCAGCTGCCACGTGGTTGAGCAGCTCTAGCTCACCTGGCCAGGAACTAAAACCTCCAGCCACCAGCCACCTGAGTGAGCTTGGGCGCCTTCAGCTGACTGTCGTCCTCACTGACAGCTTACCTGCAACCTCGTAAGAGACCCTGAGCCAGAAGTACCTCACTCAGCCTCTCTGGAGTCCTGAACCTCAGAAACCGTGTGAAATAAATGTTTGTTGTTTTAAGCCACTCATTTCTGGAGTAATTTTTAGGAAGCAATAGATAATAAATATACTTTCCTCCCTTCAGAGGCGCTTTCCCCAATAAATCTTTTGCATGCCTAATCCCGTCATGGTGTCAGCATTTCAGAGGACTGAAATGACACAGGTGTAAAGAGGTGATAATAAAAATCTACCTGTGGTAGATACTTCTAATCACGTATTTTAGTTAATCCTCACAAAAATCCTATGAGAGACCACTACTGTCCATATTTTATCAATGGTGAAACTGAGACAGAGATGGTAACTCTTTTGAAAGTGGAGAGAGAACTGAGAATAGCAAAAAGAGCTGTGGTTACTGCAGGGGTCTAGTTCTGGCTCTGCCGTATGACCTTGGACAAGGCATTTTGCTCCTATGGACCTCGGTTGCTCCATGTCACAATGAGGGTACTAAATACCTGGACGCTGAGGCCCTTTTATGATGGTAACAAGGATAACAGTGAGCTACCACTAGGATTCTGCGAGTTAGACTAGTGAAACTAGCATGTAGTAGGTAAGATCACACACGCAGACATATACACGCGCGTGGGTGTGTGCAAACATATGACACCTATGTCAAGTGGAGACATCCTTTCCTTGGGGTCTTGAGATAGGATTGCTCAAGCCCCATTCCACCACCGTCATCAAGCCCAATGCTCTCCCAGACACTGAGAACCTTTGGGTGGGAGGCAATGCTCTCGTGTCACCACCGGCTCTAGTTTCCTGTCCTGTGGCTTATTGGACTCCACGCTGCACAAGGCAGTTCTGCTTTGTGCTCCATCCCTGTGTTAACCCAAATGTGAGACATGGTCTTTCTCTCCCTGATGGCTGTCCCCATGCCGTGCTTCTTGAGGCACCCACCTGCAGTGGAACACTGACTGCAGCCTCCAGGCCACAGGCCACACCGCACGGCCAACCGCTACCTGTCACAGAGCAGTAGACACACTTTCTATCACCTGCCCCAGGTGCCCCCTACTCCTCCCCCCCCATCCTCCAGCCCTGCTGCCTCAGCCGCCTGGGCCTCCCCTTCCTGCTGCTGTATAGGTTACCAGAGAAAATACAGGACGTGCAGTCACATTTGAATTTCACAGAAACAACAAATAATCTTTAGTATAAGTAGGTCCCAAATTTTGTATGGGGCATATTACACTTAAAAAAAAAAAACTATTTGTTTATGTGAAATTCTAATTTAACTGGACATTTCTATGTTTTTATTTGTTAAGCTTCTCCCTCATCCTCCCTCCCAGATCACCCCTGACATTCCAGATTCTGGCCAATGTATAAATCGAAGCAAGTCTCGTCTTCCCAGACTTCACCCCAAAGCTCAGCTCGGGTCCAAGTCTGCATTTCTAACTCCTTTGAGGACATTTGCTCTTTTATTAGCTCAGGGTACCCATGGTTTATGTTTTTAAATTCCTTCTTCCTGTTCTAAACAGCATTTTTCCCCTATGTTGCTGGTATGGAAGCATTAACTTACCTTAAACACAGAAAGGCTTCCCAAGCTGATGTAAGGTGGTAGCAGGCCTGTCAGGGCCTAGGCAGTGCCAATAACATGGGTAAAGAAAGAACTTGCCCTCAGAGGCTGGCCAATAGGAGATTAGGAAAGGAGGGCCTGGGAGGCTGCACCAGGTGGCAGCCTGGTGGGAGAGGGGAGACCCTGAACCAAGGGGCCTGGAAAACTATCGTTGGCAAGAGCCAGCCTTATCCATTGGATAGTATTAGGGAGGATGAGGGAAAACAGTTTTGTGGTCAAATCAACTTGAACTTCTTATAAAATGATGTTCATTTTAGAGCGTTGAATAGGTCGATGCATGTTGTGAATTTCCAGGAGGGGGTGAAGTAAGCAGCCTTCTGCAAAGTTCATTAGCCACGGAGTCCTTTTTTTGGAAAGCAGGTCATGCAAGAATGTTCTGCTTTGGGAAATGCAGCCTTACATGCTCCTCTCCCCTAATCTGTTTCCAGGATTGCCAAGCTACCTAATTTGAGTCTACCCAGAAGTTTTGAAGGGGACACCTGTCATCAGAGACAAGGGTGCTAATCCTCACAAAGGGACAGCCCCCACGGAAGATTAATAGACCTACACAGAGGAGAATGAGTCAGTAGGCAAATGCAAGCACTCAGCTAGCTTGGGAGCTCTGTTTTATATTTTAAGTCAATAAACTGGCATTCTGGTTTATACATCAGTTGTCCTCCCATGGGTCTGGTTAGCAGGAATTGTTTCCCAAGAGGCTGCCTATGTCTGGGGCACTTAACAAGACCTAACTCTTGGCCTACTGGGCTGAGAGGATGGGCCTGGCCAAAGTTACCAGAAGGTCCTTGTGACCTCGCATGAAGAAACTTCCAAGTCTAGAATTACATGGATCCTTCCTAAATGTTAAATTTGCTGAAGGCCAAAATGGCCATCATGGGTCAGCCATCTCAGCAATGGGTGAAAGGCCAGAGGTGCTCAAGGGAGGAGAGGCTTGAGAAAAAAGGGAAGTGAGACAAAGAAGAGGAGAGATGAGTCAGGGAGGTGAGAGATCGGGCAGAAAGGTGGACATGTGCCCAATACTAGAGGGCAGCAAGAGAGAAAGGAAGGGTATAGGGAACGGGGGATGGGGACTGGGAGGTGGGAAGCAGGCTGCCATGTGCCGGCCTTCAGAGTAGTTCCAGGCTGACCCCAGGACAGCCAGCCAGGAGGACATGCCAGGAGAAATGGCCGTGGCTCTGCCGCCGCCCTGGTGGAGGCCGTCCTTGAGGAGGCTTGTGCTATGAGCTCTCACACCTGGGGAGGGCCTTGCTGGGGTTCTGGGTGGTGGCAAGAAAGCCCTGGGAACTAAGGACTCAAAGACTCCTGTGCCCATCTTCCCATTTGTCTTTTTTTTTCATGACCAGCAACGGATCGCAACCCTCAGTGTCGCGCCCGTACCGGACCGGGACCGGCTACGGGATCGCACCCCTCGGTGTTGCCCCCGCTCCTCGCTCAGCCAGTGAGCGGCCGGTCTGTATGTGGGATCCAAACCCTCAACGGGAGCGCCGCCACGCTTCCCAAGCAGAGCACTGTAGCAGTGCGCCACCGGGCCGGCCCCCCATCTTCCCATTTGGACATTCCTTTCTTCTACCACTGCCCTGGTCCTGCTCCTCTGCGATAACTTCGTATAATGTATGCTATACGAAGTTATTACGCGGTGTTGCCCCCGCTCCTCGCTCAGCCAGTGAGCGGCCGGTCTGTATGTGGGATCCAAACCCTCAACGGGAGCGCCGCCACGCTTCCCAAGCAGAGCACTGTAGCAGTGCGCCACCGGGCCGGCCCCCCATCTTCCCATTTGGACATTCCTTTCTTCTACCACTGCCCTGGTCCTGCTCCTCTGGCCTGTCCTGGTTGTGTGAGGAGAGGGAGCTCATTGTGTGCCTGTGGAGACAAGAGAGACCCCTCCTAGAGGACCCCCTGCCACACTTCTGCCAGGATAGCCATGGTGACTGATTCCATTTCCTCACCCTGGCCCAGATGTCATGGTCACCTGTTCTCCTCCCTGTAGACAGAAGCTGGGAAAGGCCTGTCACTCCCCATCCCCCTCCCCATACACCATCAGGGCAGGTTCCCCACCCTGTTCTCAGAGCAGCCCAGATTGAAACTATATTCGAAACATCCCCTTACTTCCTTGTTCCTCTTGGCACCTGGATCACCGCGGTCCCAGCCCAAAACGCCTGTTGTGCTAGCGTCCTCTGGAATCACAGACCCACCCAAGCAGACAGTCCGACACTGTCATAGCTGGACAGGACTTTAGCAACCATCTAGTCCAACCTCATTTCACAGTTGAAGAAGCTGAGGCACGGGGTGGGCGTACCTACCCAGGGGCACACAGCAGTGAGACCATCCAGCTTTGGGGATCTCCATGACCTTCCTGAACCAAAGCAGCAGGCACCATAGAGAGCCCTGTGATCAACATCCAGAGGTCATTTCATCCAGCCTCCTGCCTCCAGGTGGTTGATGACGACAGGGGTCAGTGCTATCTCATAACCTCTGGTGCCTTGCAAGGACCTCCCAGCCTCCTTGGCTTCCTGTTGACGAGGCCAGCCCCACTCCCTCCCGGCATCCCAGTGCTGCCAGCACATTTTTCTGCTGATTACATAGGCCACTGGGTCAATGGTTCCACCTAGCTGAGCCTCAGTGTGTTCATCGGGGAAAGCGGGAGAACGATCCCAGTAGACTCCTCTTCCCTACAGCGGTATTGTGAAGCCAAAATGGGATTCTGATGCAAAAGCATTTGGGGAAGGAACATGTGAGGCCACTGCCAAGTCAATGGGGAAGGAAACCTACATCACCCATGTTTGGTTCTCCTCAGGCTGGTCGGCTCTGTGGCCGCCTTGTCCCCACCCAGCCCTGAGCCACTGCATTCTGCCTTCACTGATGCCATTTTCTTGTCTGGAGGGTCTTCCCTCCGACCCTTGGTGCACCCATCTGACAGAGGGTCCGATGTGCCATCTTCCATTGGGAAGAGACAGTGTCTCTCCAGCTGTGGAATCAGACAATCTGGGTTCAAATCTGACTCTGCACCAGCCTGCTGCATGGTTTGGTCTCAATGACTTCCCCTCTTCTTAGGAAAAGTCCCAGATGCTTCAAATGATCAAGAAGACCTACACCTCGCTTCCTCCAGCCACCTGTCTCAGCTCCACTGGGGGAAGTAGGTACCAGTGCCGACTTTCAGGCTGAGGCTTGGTGGAGGGCAGGGCAGCTCTGGAGCCTGCATGGAAATCAGCTCCCTCGGGAGATTCTGACACCTGTAGAGTTTGAATACCTGAAGAATCCGACTCCTACCCAGCTCTCTAACCTCATCTCTCTCATCCCTCTCCCTCGGCCCCAATCCCTCTGGACTTTCAGATCCTTGACTAGGCAAAGTTTCCATCCACCTCAGAGCCTTACACAGGCCGTCCCTTCTGCTCACAGCAGTCTGGGCCAACCTCTGCCTGGCTAACTCACGCTCCTCCCTTGCCCAGCTTAGGCGTCCCTCTGCCTGTCCCCTCTCCCCCAACGAAAGCAAATGCCCCTGTTGTTTGTCCCCAGAACACTACTTTTCCTTCACAACACTTATTACAATGGTAATTATTTGCTTACCTTTGTGTTTAATATCTGCTTCCAGACCAGACCAATAAGAGCAGAGACTTCCCGCTTGCTGCACGGCTGTTATTTCTGCTTCTAGACCCATACCTGGCACAGATGGGTGCTTAATAGACATTGAGCAAAAAACTAACCTCTCTGCTTAACTTTCTCATCTGTAGAACAGGATGGTAACACCTATTTCAAAAAGTTCCAATGATTAGAGGTAGTACATATTATTTTAAATTACTGTAATATTTGTAAATGTATTTTTTAAACTTACAAGTAAAAATCATATATGTTTATGGCGTACAACATGATGTTTTCATATATATATATATACACATACACATTCCGGAACAGCTAAATCAAGCTAATTAACATATGCATTACCTCACATACTTATTATGTTTCTGTGGTGAGAACACTGAAAATCTACTCTTAGCCATTTTCAAGTATTTAATACATTGTTATTAACTCTAGTCACCATGTAGTGCAGTCGATCTCTTGAACTTCTTCTGTCTAGCTAAAATGTTGTGTCCTTTTGTTGGAGTGAGCAGGCAATCATGTTGGGACCTAAAACATGGTCTTTAGAAAACAAAAACCAAAAAAACCTAGTTTTTTTCTTGGCATGCATTTCTCTGAGTTCCCTCTTTTCCCATGGTTATTTGTTACTTTGAACCTTGCTTATGGGGCAAGATAACATTATTTACATGAAAGTAAAGCTGCTTTCCAGTCAGCCTGAAGCTGCAGACTTGCCACGGGACTTGTACTATCCAGACCCTAGAAACCAAGGAAGACATCAATACAGCTGTGCTGCTTCCTCTCCCAAGCAGGACCCTAAGATAACATCAAGGGCAGGAGCAGAAACCAGACGGAGCCTTGGAGACAATGTGCACCTGGCCCCTTACTTGTCCCCCTTGCTCCTGCTTTTTATTTCCCACCTTTATTTCCATTCCCTCAGCCCCCTCTTTAGAAATCCCTCAGTAGATCTGAGTCTTTGAGATGGCTTTAGTCTGGCCATTCTCCCTCAGGTTTACCGGAGAGATGGGTGACCTAACATCTCTCCTCAGGTCACTGGTATTCCTGAATAAAAGCTGACTTCCATTGTCACCAACATTTGACTTTTGGGTTGTTCTTTGTATGGGGCAGGCAGCAGACTTGGTTTTGGTAACACTTTGACCATCATTTCCCCAGTCCCCCCATTCCCCAGCCTCTGCTGACTACCATTTTACTCTGTTTCTATGAGTTTGACTTTTTAAAATTCTGCCTGTAAGTGAGATCATGCGGTATTTGTCTGTCTGTGCCTGGCTTATTTCACCTAACGTAGTGTCTTCTAGGTTCATCCATGTTGTTGCAAATGACAGGATTTCCTCCTTTTTTAAAGCTTAGTAGTATTTCTTTGTGTATACATACCACATTTTCTTTGTTCATCCATTGATGGACACTTACGTTGGTTCCATATCTTGGCTATTGTAGATAATGTGGCAATGAACATGGAAGTACAAATATCTCTTCAACATACTGATTTCATATCCTTTCATATCGGCGTGATTACTGAATAGTGTGGTAGTTCTATTTTTAACTTTTTGGGGAACCTCCAGACTGTTTTCCATAATGGCTGTACTGATGTACAGTCCCACCAGCAGTGTAGGAGAGTTCCTTTTTCTCCACATCCTCTCACCAGCACTTGTTATCTTTAATCTCTTCGATAATGGCTATTCTGACAGGCACGAGATGACATCTCATTGTGGTTTTAATTTGCGTTTCCTGGATGATTAGTGATGTTGAACATTTTTTCATATGCCTGTTGGTCATTTATATGTCTTATTTTGAGAAATGTCTATTCAGGTCCTTTGCCCATTTTTAACAGGGTTGTTTTCTCACTATAGAGTTGAGTCCCTTACACATTTTGGATATTAACCCCTTATCAGATGTATGACTTGCAAATATTTTCTCCCATTCTGTAAGTTGTCTCTTTACTTTGTTGATTTTTTTCCTTTGCTGGGCAGAAGCTTTTTGGTTTGATGTAATCCCATTTGCCTATATTTACTTTTGTTACCTGTTCTTTTAGGGTCATATCCAAAAAATCATTGCCCAGACCGATGTCATGGAGTTTCCTCCTATTTATTCTTCCAGTAGTTTTACAGTTTCAAGTCTTGTGTTAAGTCTTTAATCAAATTTGAGTTGATTTCTGTATATAGAGTGAGTGAGGGTCTAATTTCATTCTTATGCATGTGGATATGCAGTTTCCCCAACACCATTTATTGAAGAGACTGTCCTCTCCCCATTGTGTGTTCTTGGTATCGTTATCGAAAATCGATGATCATAAATGCATGGATTTATTTTGGGGGCTCTCTATTCTGTTCCACTGGTCTGTGTGTCTGTTTTTATACCAGTGCCATACTGTTTTGATTACAATGGTTTGTAGTAGATTTTGAAAAAGAGAGAGAGATAATACATACATTAAAATGACAAGCACAGTGTATGCTCAGTAAAGGGTAACTTAAAATAACTGCAAAAGGGCAAGACAGATGAGGCATCCAGCAAGAAAGGACTTGGCATGGAGCTTAACAGTGAATAGCAAGTGAATTCTTTTTTTTTTTTTTTTTTGTCTTTTTCCGTGTCCAGCAACAGATCGCAACCCTCAGTGTCGCCCCCGTACCGGACCGGGACCGGCAACGGGATCGCAACCCTCGGCGCTGCTCCTGCGCCTCGCTCAGCCAGTGAGCGGGAACCGGTCTGTATGTGGGATCCGAACCCTCGGCGGGAGCACCACCACGCTTCCCAAGCGGCGCACTATAGCAGTGCGCCACCGGGCCGGCCCAGCAAGTGAATTCTGTCAGGTGGATGTTTTCATTTTATTTTGCCACCCGTGCATGAGGTGGCACAGGTTATTGGCCCCCGGGAGCCTTGGGCAGCCTCTGGGTGGGGGGTAGTGAGGGAACAGAGGCTTGTGTGGCCCCAGGCTGCCCCCTGGAGGGACATACGTTGCCTGAGAGCCAGCCTAGAGGAGCCAGAGGGCAGGTGGCAGCAGTGCCCGTGCAGGGCAGTGCAGAGGCTGACCCAGACCCTGTCTAGCTAAAATGTTGTGTCCTTTTGTACAACATGATGTTTTCTCAGACCCAGCTGAATGTGAGGGCAGACCCAGCTGAATGTGAGGGCAGCGGGCCCTCAGCCAGCCCGTGTGGGGAATACAGCTTAGGCATGGCAGACATCACCTGGGCCAACTCGCCTCAACCCCAAGTCAGGGTGCAGGGCCTTTTTTATTCTTTTTGGGTGTCTCCCCTGCACCCAGGACAGTGCTGGGCACACAGCGGGTGCTCACTTAAATGATCCTCAAGTGAAACTATGGGTTAATTAATGAGCAAAATGGCCTGGCTTGGTGGCCTCAGTTCTGGGGTGCAGAGTCACATTTGAATGGACCAGGTGGCAGGGGGAGGGGAGAGAGGGTGTCTTCAGAAAAGGCAGTGGAAGGTGAGGGCCTCAAAACCTGGTGGTGTTGGGGGCCGCCCGGTGGCGCACTGGATAGTGCGCCGCTTGGGAAGCGCGGCAGCGCTCCCGTCCGAGGGTTCGGATCCCACGTACAGACCGGCTCCCGCTCACTGGCTGAGCGAGGCGCGGGAGCAACGCCGAGGCTTGCGATCCCGTCGCCGGTCCCCGGTCCGGTACGGGGGCAACACTGAGGGTTGCGATCCATTGCCGGACACGGAAAAAAAAAAAAAAAAACCGGGGGGGGGGGGGGGGGCCCTAAAAGCGGGGGGGTGGGGGGGGCCGCCCGGTGGCGCACGGGATAGTGCGCCGCTTGGGAAGCGCGGCAGCGCTCCCGTCCGAGGGTTCGGATCCCACGTACAGACCGGCTCCCGCTCACTGGCTGAGCGAGGCGCGGGAGCAACGCCGAGGCTTGCGATCCCGTCGCCGGTCCCCGGTCCGGTACGGGGGCAACACTGAGGGTTGCGATCCATTGCCGGACACGGAAAAAAAAAAAAAAAAACCGGGGGGGGGGGGGGGGGCCCTAAAAGCGGGGGGGTGGGGGGGGCCGCCCGGTGGCGCACGGGATAGTGCGCCGCTTGGGAAGCGCGGCAGCGCTCCCGTCCGAGGGTTCGGATCCCACGTACAGACCGGCTCCCGCTCACTGGCTGAGCGAGGCGCGGGAGCAACGCCGAGGCTTGCGATCCCGTCGCCGGTCCCCGGTCCGGTACGGGGGCAACACTGAGGGTTGCGATCCATTGCCGGACACGGAAAAAAAAAAAAAAAAACCTGGTGGTGGAGAGTGGTTAAGTAGCTGGGGTGGGGGGAGGGAGGGAGGCCTGGACTTGGGGATGACATGGTGGCTGCCTTTAAACATCTGAAGTGCTACCCTGGAAAGGGGGTGGGGGAGGGCAGACTGGCTGGGCACAGTGAGGAGTCAGAGCTTATTAAATATAAGAAAAATGTCTAAGTTTGTTCTGTCAAAAAATAGTATAAATGTAGTGAGTCCCCTTTCACTAGAAGGGCTCAGCCAGAGCTGGACAATACTTGGCAGAGCTACTGTAGGGTAGTATTTCTCAAACTTTTTAAAAAACTACAACCCACATAGAAGCACATTTCCTATTACAGCCCTCTACACACGCAGACACACAATGTTTTTAAATGCCGGTGCTGCCACCTCCATGGGCATGAGGGTCCCAGCCTGGTCCCTCAGGCCTGGGGTTCTCCGCAGGCCTCGTGTATTAGTCCATTTCTGTTGCTTGTAACAAAATACGCAGAACTGGGTAATTTGTAAGAAAATGAAATTTATCGCTTATGGTAAGTCCAAGAAACACATCTGGTGCTGGCGACAGTGACCCAGGGGGCTCCCATTGCAAGATGATGGAAGCAGAGAGACAGCTCCTCATGTGCTCTCCTTTTAAAGCCCTCAGAACCACGCCCATGACCACCATTAAACCATCAACTTAATCACCTCTTCACAGCCCCACCTTTCACTTATTATAGTAGGATTTCCCACCCTCTGAACAGTCACATGGGGATACAGCCTCCAACATATTAAGATTTGGGGGGACACAATTCAATCCACTCTTCTCCACCACCCTCCTGCGCTTCCTCAGGGTGTTCCTCTTGTCCCTTCTCCAGCAGCGCCGTTGTCTCAAGGAAGTGATTCCTGTTAACACTAATCTGAGAAAAACTCATTTAGGAAGGTAAATCTTCATTGTAAAAATTCACAAAACTTTTTTATTATAAAAAATATTTAGTGTTGAAAAGATCACCAAGCAAAAAGAATAAAATGAAAGTTGCCCATAATCCCACTACTCAAAGAATACCATATCAATATTTTGGTACATTTTATTCCAGAATTTTCTAATGTCATACAGCTTTTTAAAAGGGGGAGGGGCGGGGATCATATTGCATGAGCCATTTTGTAAACATTTTACTTCACGATGTTTTATTAACTTTTTCCTGATTGCTATATATCCTTACATTAATGAATACATTATATTTCAGTGCACTAATGCATCATTATAACCAAACTCCAGTAGTTAACCATCAAATAGTTTCCAATTTTTGCTATGTATGTACAACTTTGTACACTTAGCCTTTATATATTTACCCTTTGGATAAATTCCTAGAAGTGAATTTTGAAAAGTAGAAGCAAAATCTTAAGACTTTCCCCATGTGTTAGCAAATTACTTTCCAGGAATACACTGATTTACAATCCCAGGAGCAATTATGAATGTCCATTTCCCCATATGCTCATCAGTCCTGGGTATTGTCATTTATTTCAAATCTTTATAAATTTGATTTTTTTTAAAAGATAGTTTCTTGTTTTGATGTGCATTTCTTTAAACACTAGTGGGATTGAAAACTTCTTCTGTGTATTTTTTTTTGTTTATTAATTTCCTTGTCCCCATTTTAATTTTATTCTAAAGTGTTGATATTAGTATTTTGTAAATGCTTTTTATATATTAAAGGATATCATATTTTTCAAATGCATTGCAAATATCTTTCTTAGTTATTTAAAATGCCTTTTAAGTTAACTTCTGCTGTTTTTTCCATACAGGGTCAACCTCCTTTTAAGTTATTGCCAAATGCATTCAAAAGCCAAAAATGGTCATGTTTGGATTTTCATGTTATTTTTCCCTCCTCCTCATGGCCCCCTCTGCCTGTCTCCCCCACCATGCACACTGCAGGAGCAGGTAGGTAAGAGTTCTTGTGATGACTGAGGTTTATCTTATTTTCCAATCTTTTTTTTTCTCTACTGATCTACAGGTCATAGTCAGGGTTATGACCACATAGTTAAACAGAAGTGTCATGGAAGAAAAGCCAAGTGTGGATATTCTACATCCTGGATTTCCCATCCAGATAATCCAAAACTGCAGCCATGCTAACGATCCTGCCCCCACCCTCCTTCCTCTTGCACAAAGTCTGGCACCAATCCTACCCAAAATGGGAGGTTAGC
Source organism: Galeopterus variegatus (assembly GCF_000696425.1). Lineage (NCBI taxonomy): Eukaryota > Metazoa > Chordata > Mammalia > Dermoptera > Cynocephalidae > Galeopterus > Galeopterus variegatus. The sequence goes on from NW_007726735.1 coordinate 20,352, forward strand.
AGGTGCGACTCTCTCCTGGCCTGCAGACCTCCTGGTGCCCCTACCTCCAACCCCAGCCATGGAGGGGCCTCTCAGGAAGGTTCCAGAATGGAAGGACCCTTTGAAGCCCTGCCTCTTGGGCCTGGCACAGCCATTTCTTGTCTCACATTGGTCCTCTTACAAGAAACCCTGAATCCCAGCCACCTTCCTGCCTTGACTTCCCCATGAGCACACACTTTTTCACTCCCTGAAGAAACTACAGGCTCTTTCACCTTTGGAGGAGGTTGAGTAGCCAGAGAGAAAAGGCTGTAGGGAAAGACACTCATGTTCTAATTCTGGCTCTGGCCCTTGATGGTTGCACAATCCTAGACAAGTTACTTACCTCTGAGCTACTCAGAGACATTTAGGTAGTTCTCTGTGTGCAAATAATTTACACACATATAAGAGAAAGAACACTTATGAGGCTGTTGTCAGTGAACAAAAGCAAAAACAGGATTTTAAAAAGAGGGGAGAGGAAAAAGTAATCTGGGAAGAGTCATTTTTGTCTTTAAATTTTTTTAGTCGGGGCCGGCCTGTGGCTCGCTCGGGAGAGTGCGGTGCTGTTAACACCAAGGCCCCGGGTTCTGATCCCATATAGGGATGGCCGGTTCCTCACTGGGTGAGCGTGGTGCTGACAACACCAAGTCAAGGGTTAAGATCCCCTTACCGGTCATCTTTAAAAAAAAAAAAAATTTTTTTAGTCAATTGATAGTGGGTGTCTGGGCAAAGCATCCACTGGGCTATGGGCCTTTGAGTAGGCTGGCGGGGGCCTTGAAGACAGAATTTTACTTACTTATGGATTCTCTGGGAAGCCCGGAGAGTTTAGCCAGGCAGTGTATGGGATGATGGACTCTATGTAATATCTATCAGAGTCCCTTTCGGTAGCCACAGCCTCTTATTTATGTGGGTCCTGATGACTCCTTCATCAGAATGTCTCACAGTAACTACCTCACGGGGTTATCACTGTTGTTAAATAAAAATTATAGGAGGCCATTGTTTTGGACTAAGCTCCTGCGCTAGGCCCCAACAGACCAGACTAAAAATAAAAATGGAGTCACTCATGTTGAGGTTCCACGTCACCAAATCGAAGCTGAGTTGTTATCTGGCCTTCTGAAAAATCAGGAGAGAGAGAAACAGCCTAATTTTCCTAACAGGCCAGCTTCAATCAGCATGATAATAGTTTCCTCTGCTTTAAT
>NW_007726735.1:22565-33758 GCF_000696425.1 Galeopterus variegatus
TCGCTCAGCCAGTGAGCGGGAACCGGTCTGTATGTGGGATCCGAACCCTCGGCGGGAGCACCACCACGCTTCCCAAGCGGCGCACTATAGCAGTGCGCCACCGGGCCGGCCCAGCAAGTGAATTCTGTCAGGTGGATGTTTTCATTTTATTTTGCCACCCGTGCATGAGGTGGCACAGGTTATTGGCCCCCGGGAGCCTTGGGCAGCCTCTGGGTGGGGGGTAGTGAGGGAACAGAGGCTTGTGTGGCCCCAGGCTGCCCCCTGGAGGGACATACGTTGCCTGAGAGCCAGCCTAGAGGAGCCAGAGGGCAGGTGGCAGCAGTGCCCGTGCAGGGCAGTGCAGAGGCTGACCCAGACCCTGTCTAGCTAAAATGTTGTGTCCTTTTGTACAACATGATGTTTTCTCAGACCCAGCTGAATGTGAGGGCAGACCCAGCTGAATGTGAGGGCAGCGGGCCCTCAGCCAGCCCGTGTGGGGAATACAGCTTAGGCATGGCAGACATCACCTGGGCCAACTCGCCTCAACCCCAAGTCAGGGTGCAGGGCCTTTTTTATTCTTTTTGGGTGTCTCCCCTGCACCCAGGACAGTGCTGGGCACACAGCGGGTGCTCACTTAAATGATCCTCAAGTGAAACTATGGGTTAATTAATGAGCAAAATGGCCTGGCTTGGTGGCCTCAGTTCTGGGGTGCAGAGTCACATTTGAATGGACCAGGTGGCAGGGGGAGGGGAGAGAGGGTGTCTTCAGAAAAGGCAGTGGAAGGTGAGGGCCTCAAAACCTGGTGGTGTTGGGGGCCGCCCGGTGGCGCACTGGATAGTGCGCCGCTTGGGAAGCGCGGCAGCGCTCCCGTCCGAGGGTTCGGATCCCACGTACAGAAAAAAAAAAAAAAAAAAAAAAAAAAAAAAAACCTGGTGGTGGAGAGTGGTTAAGTAGCTGGGGTGGGGGGAGGGAGGGAGGCCTGGACTTGGGGATGACATGGTGGCTGCCTTTAAACATCTGAAGTGCTACCCTGGAAAGGGGGTGGGGGAGGGCAGACTGGCTGGGCACAGTGAGGAGTCAGAGCTTATTAAATATAAGAAAAATGTCTAAGTTTGTTCTGTCAAAAAATAGTATAAATGTAGTGAGTCCCCTTTCACTAGAAGGGCTCAGCCAGAGCTGGACAATACTTGGCAGAGCTACTGTAGGGTAGTATTTCTCAAACTTTTTAAAAAACTACAACCCACATAGAAGCACATTTCCTATTACAGCCCTCTACACACGCAGACACACAATGTTTTTAAATGCCGGTGCTGCCACCTCCATGGGCATGAGGGTCCCAGCCTGGTCCCTCAGGCCTGGGGTTCTCCGCAGGCCTCGTGTATTAGTCCATTTCTGTTGCTTGTAACAAAATACGCAGAACTGGGTAATTTGTAAGAAAATGAAATTTATCGCTTATGGTAAGTCCAAGAAACACATCTGGTGCTGGCGACAGTGACCCAGGGGGCTCCCATTGCAAGATGATGGAAGCAGAGAGACAGCTCCTCATGTGCTCTCCTTTTAAAGCCCTCAGAACCACGCCCATGACCACCATTAAACCATCAACTTAATCACCTCTTCACAGCCCCACCTTTCACTTATTATAGTAGGATTTCCCACCCTCTGAACAGTCACATGGGGATACAGCCTCCAACATATTAAGATTTGGGGGGACACAATTCAATCCACTCTTCTCCACCACCCTCCTGCGCTTCCTCAGGGTGTTCCTCTTGTCCCTTCTCCAGCAGCGCCGTTGTCTCAAGGAAGTGATTCCTGTTAACACTAATCTGAGAAAAACTCATTTAGGAAGGTAAATCTTCATTGTAAAAATTCACAAAACTTTTTTATTATAAAAAATATTTAGTGTTGAAAAGATCACCAAGCAAAAAGAATAAAATGAAAGTTGCCCATAATCCCACTACTCAAAGAATACCATATCAATATTTTGGTACATTTTATTCCAGAATTTTCTAATGTCATACAGCTTTTTAAAAGGGGGAGGGGCGGGGATCATATTGCATGAGCCATTTTGTAAACATTTTACTTCACGATGTTTTATTAACTTTTTCCTGATTGCTATATATCCTTACATTAATGAATACATTATATTTCAGTGCACTAATGCATCATTATAACCAAACTCCAGTAGTTAACCATCAAATAGTTTCCAATTTTTGCTATGTATGTACAACTTTGTACACTTAGCCTTTATATATTTACCCTTTGGATAAATTCCTAGAAGTGAATTTTGAAAAGTAGAAGCAAAATCTTAAGACTTTCCCCATGTGTTAGCAAATTACTTTCCAGGAATACACTGATTTACAATCCCAGGAGCAATTATGAATGTCCATTTCCCCATATGCTCATCAGTCCTGGGTATTGTCATTTATTTCAAATCTTTATAAATTTGATTTTTTTTAAAAGATAGTTTCTTGTTTTGATGTGCATTTCTTTAAACACTAGTGGGATTGAAAACTTCTTCTGTGTATTTTTTTTTGTTTATTAATTTCCTTGTCCCCATTTTAATTTTATTCTAAAGTGTTGATATTAGTATTTTGTAAATGCTTTTTATATATTAAAGGATATCATATTTTTCAAATGCATTGCAAATATCTTTCTTAGTTATTTAAAATGCCTTTTAAGTTAACTTCTGCTGTTTTTTCCATACAGGGTCAACCTCCTTTTAAGTTATTGCCAAATGCATTCAAAAGCCAAAAATGGTCATGTTTGGATTTTCATGTTATTTTTCCCTCCTCCTCATGGCCCCCTCTGCCTGTCTCCCCCACCATGCACACTGCAGGAGCAGGTAGGTAAGAGTTCTTGTGATGACTGAGGTTTATCTTATTTTCCAATCTTTTTTTTTCTCTACTGATCTACAGGTCATAGTCAGGGTTATGACCACATAGTTAAACAGAAGTGTCATGGAAGAAAAGCCAAGTGTGGATATTCTACATCCTGGATTTCCCATCCAGATAATCCAAAACTGCAGCCATGCTAACGATCCTGCCCCCACCCTCCTTCCTCTTGCACAAAGTCTGGCACCAATCCTACCCAAAATGGGAGGTTAGCAGGTGCGACTCTCTCCTGGCCTGCAGACCTCCTGGTGCCCCTACCTCCAACCCCAGCCATGGAGGGGCCTCTCAGGAAGGTTCCAGAATGGAAGGACCCTTTGAAGCCCTGCCTCTTGGGCCTGGCACAGCCATTTCTTGTCTCACATTGGTCCTCTTACAAGAAACCCTGAATCCCAGCCACCTTCCTGCCTTGACTTCCCCATGAGCACACACTTTTTCACTCCCTGAAGAAACTACAGGCTCTTTCACCTTTGGAGGAGGTTGAGTAGCCAGAGAGAAAAGGCTGTAGGGAAAGACACTCATGTTCTAATTCTGGCTCTGGCCCTTGATGGTTGCACAATCCTAGACAAGTTACTTACCTCTGAGCTACTCAGAGACATTTAGGTAGTTCTCTGTGTGCAAATAATTTACACACATATAAGAGAAAGAACACTTATGAGGCTGTTGTCAGTGAACAAAAGCAAAAACAGGATTTTAAAAAGAGGGGAGAGGAAAAAGTAATCTGGGAAGAGTCATTTTTGTCTTTAAATTTTTTTAGTCGGGGCTGGCCTGTGGCTCGCTCGGGAGAGTGTGGTGCTGTTAACACCAAGACCATGGGGAGAGGAAAAAGTAATCTGGGAAGAGTCATTTTTGTCTTTAAATTTTTTTAGTCGGGGCCGGCCTGTGGCTCGCTCGGGAGAGTGCGGTGCTGTTAACACCAAGGCCCCGGGTTCTGATCCCATATAGGGATGGCCGGTTCCTCACTGGGTGAGCGTGGTGCTGACAACACCAAGTCAAGGGTTAAGATCCCCTTACCGGTCATCTTTAAAAAAAAAAAAAATTTTTTTAGTCAATTGATAGTGGGTGTCTGGGCAAAGCATCCACTGGGCTATGGGCCTTTGAGTAGGCTGGCGGGGGCCTTGAAGACAGAATTTTACTTACTTATGGATTCTCTGGGAAGCCCGGAGAGTTTAGCCAGGCAGTGTATGGGATGATGGACTCTATGTAATATCTATCAGAGTCCCTTTCGGTAGCCACAGCCTCTTATTTATGTGGGTCCTGATGACTCCTTCATCAGAATGTCTCACAGTAACTACCTCACGGGGTTATCACTGTTGTTAAATAAAAATTATAGGAGGCCATTGTTTTGGACTAAGCTCCTGCGCTAGGCCCCAACAGACCAGACTAAAAATAAAAATGGAGTCACTCATGTTGAGGTTCCACGTCACCAAATCAAAGCTGAGTTGTTATCTGGCCTTCTGAAAAATCAGGAGAGAGAGAAACAGCCTAATTTTCCTAACAGGCCAGCTTCAATCAGCATGATAATAGTTTCCTCTGCTTTAATCCTTACCAAAAAAAGTGACCTGAAGCAACCTGATGTGAACCAATAGTTATTTTTCTATTGTTTTGTTTCCCTGTCCCTGCCTTACAAGGAAAGTAACTTTGAAATGACCAATCTGCTTTTTATTCTTTGTTTCCGCTTTCTTCTATAAAACCAGCCTCCTCTGCTTGACTCATTGGAACGCTTATTCCTATTTTATGGAATGATCAGTTGCCCAATCCCAGAATCGCAAATAAAGCCAGTTAAGATCTTTAAACTAAATTGTTGTAATTTTGTTTTTGGACACTGCGAAGGCTATATGTATCAATACATGTAAACATTAGAGCAATACAGTCAATTCTACTATAACACCTGTTTGAGAAACACTGATTTGTTCCAACACGATTGATACATTATAGTAGAATTTGTGCATAATGTGAATTTTACGTTATTTACGAGCAACTTCATCTTCAAAAAACAAGAGGCAAAAAACTGCGCCCAGCTGAATCAAGCCCGCAGGAGTATAAACAACTCACATATGCGCAGGCCTCACACATCTCCCAGCTACCTCAGTTCACGGCACGTGTTATGAGCGACATTTTTCCACATCTGATAGCAGATAACCCCCCTTCCCCCTCCACACCATCCTTCCAACACCCACGTCCACAGCCAACTGCAAATCTTTCTCAGGGTACAGTGCCATAGTTATTATAGTTTTCATGTATTTCTTAACCATTTAACAGTGTAAATGTGCTACCATTTTTATTAGGTGTATTTTTTATGTGTCAGTGATGAGTTTTTTGAGTGTTGTGGCCCTACCTTTATTTTTCCCACAGGCATTGGCTTTTCTCCAATGCAACAATGTTGAGAGGTAGGACCTTTAAGAGGTGATCATGTCACAAGGGCTCTGCCCTCATGAATGGATTAATGTTATTATTGCAGGAGTGGGTTCATCATCTCAAGGAGAGGGTTAGTTATAAAAGTGAGTGCGGCCCTCTCTTGCTGTCTCCCTCTCTCTCTCATGTGCATGGGAGCTCTCTTGCCCTTCCACCTTCCACCATGGGATGATGCAGCAGGAAGGCCCTCTCCAGAAGTGGGCACCTTGACTTTGGACTTTTTACTCTCCAGAACTGTAGGAAATAAATCCCTGTTCTTTATAAATTTCCCAGTCTCAGGTATTCTGTAATAGCAGCACAAAATGAGCTAAGACACAGAGACACCTCAGAGAAACCCCCAAACACGAGAGCCCTCTGCACAAAGCCTCCTCACCACCTCCCAGCACAGCTTGATGGGAGATGGTGCTCCTTACAAAGCAGGTCCTTGGGATGTTCCATCAGGCCCTTAAGCTCTTCTTACAATTTTCCTCCTTTCTGAGGCTGCCCCAGTAATCTTTACTCTGATGTTCTGGGGGTGGGGTGTCTTCCTGACAGCAAGGGTCCTCAGAAAGCCAGGTCCCTGCAGGCTGAATGTCAACATCCTGTTTCTTTGGAGAGCCACCTTCAGGCCCTGCTGCTGGTAGGGTCAGCTAGGTATGGGCCTGCCTCTTGGCAGAGGAGCCAAACTAACTGAGGGCAGGTGGCCTAATGGTCTCAGAGTGACCAGGGTTTTGGGGTTTGGCTGCCCAGGCATGTTAAAGGGATCAGACATTCAGGGACTCCCCAGGCATTAACAGCTCATGAAACCTTTTAAAGGATTTCTAAAAGGCCAATCTCACACTTAAATTAAGCTAGTATTATAATTATTATATTATATATAATATACACAATTACATAACAGATCACGTTATGTTAATTATTAAAATATAGATACGGGAGCCTAAATTTCAATTCCCGCCATACAGTTGGGTTGCATCTAGGGCCTGCAGGCTTTAACTACCCTGAAAGATAGTGTCAGCATAAAAAAATTCCCTTAAATCAAAAACATCCTTCCAGGACCCCCCTCTTCCTTCCCTTGTTTGTTATGCTTTTAAGTAGGTTGATTCAGTCTTATTGCCTCTGATTCTCAAAACCTCACTCCCTCAAACAGGTCCCTCTGCTCCAGTTGTAAACCACGGTCGTCAAACGTACCAACTTGCATAATCATTGCATAAAACAAGTTTATCTGCATATGAGAAACACCAACTCACCTGACCCTGGTGGGGACCTAGCCACCTGAGCCCTGAGGCCAGGCCCATCCCTGCCCCACCCCATCTCCCTTCCAGAGCTATTCACTCAGCAGGAATCAGACACTGTAACCCCCTCATGTCCATGAGCTGGCCCCACCAACCCAGAACACCCCAGACTCCTTCCAAATAATTTTTTGTCTCTCTTTCCATGTCCATCTTCTGGGGGTGGGGGGGCACTATTATTTGTTGAGAACCTACTATGTGCTGAGCTAATAGGAACTGTTACTACTATGCCCGCTGTGCAGATGTGGAAACTGAGGCTCAGCTGGGAATTAGCTTGCCAACCGTGACTCCAAAGCCCTGGCTCTCTCCTCCAGCCCCCTCTGCCTTCTGGTGCTCAGCAACAGCCCTTTTCACAATCTCCTCCCCCAGAAGGAAACCTGGCTGGTGGCTTCTCCCTGGGACCTGTCAGATCCTGGGCAGCTTACTCCAGAGCCAGTAGGTACCTCGTGGCTAGAGCAGTCTCTAGACCCCAGAAGCTAAATTTTCATATTAGCGAAAACTTTATCTTGCAGTTATTGCATCCATGGGCGATGCAGGCTTATTAACCAAAATCCTCTTGCCTCCTCCTCCAGCTCCAGGAAGTATGGGCGGGAGCTGGGGGCTGAGGAGGGTGAACATTCCAGGTCCTGAGGAAACGATTTCAAGGAGGTGGGGCATGGTGAGAAGTCTCTTTTTCCAATAAAGGAAGAGTCTTGTAGGCTCACTTTTCCCAGTAAATGGAGAGTCTTGTGTGCTAAAGAGAAAGTGGCTGGGTCTAGTTTCTCCTAACCTGGAGAGCAGGTGGGGGTCAGTGGGGGGGAGGGCAAGTTGCCTGACACACCCGGCTGTGGAATGCTTGAGGACAGGGTGGAGTTAATTCGTTTTTAAATATACTGTCCTGTCCCTCTCCCATCTCCCACCATTACTCTCTTCTCTGGAACACCCGGCTGTGGAATGCTTGAGGACAGGGTGGAGTTAATTCGTTTTTAAATATACTGTCCCGTCCCTCTCCCATCTCCCACCATTACTCTCTTCTCTGGATTCAGAAGGAAACTAGGAAGTGTAATACCTTCACTGAGCTGTAACAAGTCCACCTGAGAGAGAGCAGGGCTGAAATCACCGGGGGCAGCTGTGGCCAGCACCACCTGGGCCCTGCTTTTCTGCTGTCACCACTTCTTTTCAGCCCTCCTGGGCAGTGGAGGGGGTGGCCTCACACAGACCTGATGAGGCACGGCTGGCTGGGGGCTCCTTGGTCTACTGCCTGCCCAGCTTCATGCCCCTGGGAAGTTCTGCCAAAGGATTAGTCCAGCTGTTTCCTTTGGTCACCCAGCCTCACCTGTGACTCAGTGGTGACGAGGGCAGGTGTTTAGGGGATTTTCAGGGCCAGCCCAGGGTGAAGTGGCCTCACATTCTGGTCTTCCCCACATAGGTGGTCATTTGGCAAGAATCATCTATTGTAATGACCAATCACTTACCCTTTCCCAAAGTTTCTTCAAGAAGGTTGTACTGGGTTGAATAAGTGTCCCCCCAAAATTCACGTCACCTGGAACCTCAGAATGTGATTTTATTTGGAAATAGGGTCTTAGCAGATGTTACTAGTTAAGATATTATGACTGAGGTCATACTGGGTTAGAGTGGGCCCCAATACAATGACCGGTGTCCTTACAAGAAAAGAAAACAGAAGGGGAGAAGATGGTGTTAGAAAACAAAATTACAAGAAATTTAGTTATGATCTAATTGGATTTTATTTGCGATTCTAGATTTGGGCAACATATTTCATAAAATAGAACAAGTGTTCCAGTAAGCCGAGCAGAAGAGTTTGGTTTTATAGATGCACAAGGGCTGAAAAAAGCAGAAACAATGAACAAAAAGCGGATTGGTCATTTCAAAGTTACTTCCCTTGTAAGGTGGGAACAAGGAAACAGAACAATAGAAAAATAGCTGATTGGTTCCCATCAGGTTACTTCAGGTTACTTTTTTTGGTAAGGATTAAAGCAGAGGGAACTTATCTGATTTAAACTGGCCCGTATGGGCAATTAGGCTGTTTCTCTCTCTCCTGATTTCTCAGAAGGCCAGATAACAACTCAGTTTCGATTTGGTGATGTGGAGCCTCAACATGAGTGACTCCATTTTTATTTTTAGTCTGGTCTGTTGGGGCCTAGCGCAGGAGCTTAGTCCAAAACAATGGCCTCCTACAATTCTGTTTACCACTGGCCATGTAACAATGAAGGCGGGGACTGCCGTGGTGCAGCTGCAAGCCAAGGAATGCCTAGGATTGCCACAACCACCAGAAGCCAGGAGAGAGGCGAGGAGGGATTCGCCCCTGGAGCCTTTGGGGGGGTCTTACCAATACTTTGATTTCGGACTTCTAGGCTCTAGAATTGTGAGCGAATAAATTTCTGTGGCTTAAAGCCACCAAGTCTGTGGTACTGGTTATGGGAGCCCTGGGGAGCTCATACAGAGGTCTTCTTGAATTGCCCTCCTTGAGCCTTCCCTGTTGCCCAACACACACCCACACCTCAGGCTACCCTCCCTCCATGTCAGGACCCCACTAGATTATGACACTGTGAGGGCAGGGGCTGTGTCTTGCTTATCTCAGCACCTCCTTGAGCCTTCCCTGTTGCCCAACACACACCCACACCTCAGGCTACCCTCCCTCCATGTCTGGACCCCACTAGATTATGACACTGTGAGGGCAGGGGCTGTGTCTTGCTTATCTCAGCACTCCGCGTGTCTAGTGCGGAGCCTGACACACAGGTTCACGCAGTAACTTGGCTACGGGATTGCCAGGGTGACACTCTGTCTGAGTTCTGCCACCTCCACTGTAGCGGGGAGCAGGGCTTCTGAGTATCCTTTGCTCTGTTCCCTTTCTGTCCCCTTGGCCTTACCCTCCAGCCTTGTCTCTCTCCCCAGGGAGCAGGGGGAGGAAAGAGTGAGCCTCACTTCCCAGCTAGGTTTTGCTCCAGGACCATTTTTATTTTCTTCTGCTCTAGCCCTCTGGCTCATGCCCCTCCCCTGCCCCCTTTCCTTTTCCTCTTTCAAATCCCTTCCGCCTCACTTTCTCTAGAATACTCACTTGGGCTAAGTATTAAGGCTCAGGTATTCAAACGAGAGGCCTGGCAATTGGTCATGGATCATGGAGCTCACCCAGGAAGGAGTCCGGGAGGACGCAACCTGTTTCTCAACCCACCTGCAGAGTCCTTAATCCACCTATCATTTTTAGATCATCTGAGTAATTATCTCATTCTACTCTTAGTTTGGCCTCTACCATTAGACTGTCAATGTTTAAAGATTTAATGGACCCCAAGTGTCCAAGAATATGCCCTACATCCTGGACTTAGCTAGTTCATGTTCGTTGACTTCCTGCTGTGGGAGAAGGAAGTCAGAGCTGCTGAGAAAAACACACCAGACCTGATTCCAACTTAAGGAAATGAGCCCAGACACAGAAGGAACGTTAGGCACAAAGATTCTCATCTCTGTGTTATTTGCAATAGGGACAACTGTAAACAACCCAAATGTCCAATTTAGTTAAATACCTTATGGTGGCAGTCGATGGAATATTATAAAGTCTTTAAAAATATATAAATGAAGTGTTTATAATAACAGAGGAAATGTTTAACATTAGGAGGTAAAGTAGGAATTCAAATTATATCCATAATATGATAGATTAAAACTATGCATATGAGCTAGCTATTCATGGGGAAAACACTGGAAATCTATCAAAGCATTAATAGGGTAGAATGAGAAGGGGAATGAATTAGCTGGCGTGAGAATGCTGCACTTTTAGAGAAAAGGGCCGAGAAGCTGAGTCCTGGAAGAATGACGGGGTCTTCATGTGACCCAAAAGCCAGGGCCCCTACCTTCACCACGGCCTCGGGGCAGGAGCCTCAGGTGTGGGGCTCTCCTTCTCACCTTGGCTCCCTCCTTTGCAGTGGCACCAGCACCAATGCACAACAAACCCCTGTCGAGGGCTCCAGCCACAGGGCCACTGGCATCAATCCCTTTGGTTTTTATCTTTTGCAGCATGGTCTTGTCTTTGCAAGCAGATCACACGCTTCTCACAGACAGGGACCCTGCACAGCAGGGTGCCAGGCCCACCAGGCCAGCACTCTCCTTGCTGACCTGCTGAGTAGGGAGCAGTGAGAGAGGATGGGCTTTGGAGTCATGCTGATCTAGGGCTAGTCCCAGCTTGGGACTAAGAGAGGTGCAAGGAGTATGCAAAGACAACTTAACACGGAAGGCAGAAAGAGCCTTTCAAGGCCTGCATGTGCCGCTCACTGACTGCATGAACATGGACACCCCCTCTTCTCTGGACCTGCATCTCCTCTTCGGTAGGATGAGGAGTTTGGCCTGCATGGTTGCTGAGGTCTCTTCCAGTTCTAAAATTATGTTGAGATTCTTTTATTCTTTCAGTTTGAGAAAGGGAAGTGCGGGCCGGCCTGGTGGCGCACTGGATAGTGCGCCGCTTGGGAAGCGCGGCGGCGCTCCCGCCCGAGGGTTCGGATCCCACATGCAGACCAGTTCCCGCTCACTGGCTGAGCGAGGTCACTGGCTGAGTGAGGCACGGGAGCAACGCCGAGGGTTGCGATCCCGTTGCTGGTCCCGGTCCCGGTCTGGTACGGGGGCAACACTGGGGGTTGCGATCCGTTGCCGGACACGGA
>NW_007726735.1:34137-54317 GCF_000696425.1 Galeopterus variegatus
GAAAAAAAAAAAAAAAAAAAAAAAGAAAGGGAAGTGCAATTGTAGGACACAGGCAGCTAATCTAGGGACATGGATGCTAGATTTCTTCATTTGTCTTTGATTTCGGTTTTTGGCGGATGGCCATGGCTGCTGGGTTTCTGACTGAGCGCTGTTGTTAACTTCCCGGCCTGTTATCTTCTCCTTAAAGTTTAGTGAACAGAGCAAATTTAGATTCCAGCTCAGGGAGCCAGTTTCTGTATCTGTAAAGTGGTCGTCCTCTTTTAGTCAGCGTCTCAGGTGGGGCCCTCCTGGAAGCTGAGCGTTGGGAATGGAAGGGCTTACTGGGGAGTAACACCTGCAAAAAGTAAAGAGAGGAGGCAGGACTGGGCAGGGGAGCATGGCAGATCTAACAAAGTCACAGAGTCTCTGCCCCCCGGGGCGTGCTGAGGCACAGACTGCCTGTTGGAACAATCCCTTGGGGATGGAAATGGCCGGTCCTTACACTGCCACCTGGCTCAGTCATTGGCAAAGGGCTGTCCAGAGAAGAGCGTGATCTCAGCTTAAAAGCTGAGGTGCATCCTGAAGGAGCCAACAGCGGGGCTGTCCACTAACCACTCCTCTCGCAGCCGGCCAGCCAGTCCTCTCCTAAAGGCCACCTCCGTGTCTGCCACAAGGAAGTCACATAGAGTTCAGCATATACAACGCACTTGGCCCAGGTTAATTTCCTTCTTTTGCTTTGGAGGCAGTCAGGCCTGGGCCTTGTGACTTAGCCTGTGACCCGGGGCAAGTGTGATGAGGGGAGTCAGCACTCTCTGGTTTACTTGATCACCCAACATGGCCCATGACTCAGTGACGATGGGAGTCTGTATTCATCTCCCTCCACCTTCACTTTGTCACATGTGACATGGGCATAGTGATACCTCACAGGATTATGGGGACACACCCAAGGCCTGGCACTCTGGGTGTAAGTCTTTTTACTCAAGACTTAATGAATTAGACTTAATAAATGTCTAACTTCCTGCCCCATCTCAATCTAGGTGTCTTAAGTCGGACCAGAAGTAACTTTATTAGCAGCATGAGGTTCTATGAAGACATTCATTACACGTAGGTAAGCAATGTTAGGGGGCCCCCAAAACTAGAGGCTTTTGCTTTGGGTAGCTTAGGAGAGAAATCTCCCTTGAAGATCCTGACTTTTTTGCCCAGAGCCCAGCTGTCTGTTGAAGCCAAGTTTGTGTCTTTCTTCCACGTGAAAAGCTAATAATCTTATTCTTTCTCCAACTTACTTATACCCCAACTCTAGACTAAGGTCTCTTTGACACCTCTCCCCCCGCCCCCGCATGGAATATCAACTTAAACTTGATTTCAGATTCCTGTCCCTGGCAAATGCAGTGGTCTGCAAGTCTGGGAGGTCTCCACTGGACAGAACTCGGAAAATTCACTCATTTCCTCCCCCTTATTCAGCCCTCTCTGTCTCTATCAGATGCCTTGGGAGGGGAGAAGGAAGTACAAATAGGTCTCCACTGGACAGAACTCGGAAAATTCACTCATTTCCTCCCCCTTATTCAGCCCTCTCCATCTCCATCAGATGCCTTGGGAGGGGAGAAGGAAGTACAAACGGGTATCCTGCAACCCACCCCAGATAAAAGGACAGGCATTTATCACAGAGACCTAGAAGCATCCTAGCTCTGGAACATGGCACATTGAGAAGGAGCTGGGCTCCACGGGAAAGCAGAGGGGAACTTGGGGTGGGCGGAGAGAAGATGAGCAAGGACTGCACAGGCCTTGTGAGCCAGAGTCTCATCTTCCTAGTCAAAATATTGCAAAGCCCGAAGGGGACGCAGGGAAGACTTTTGCATGCAGATGGGCCTGGAAAGTCATTTCCAAACTCCCCCTCTTCCCCTGGCTCCCCTCACTTGTATCTACTTATAGGGATGATGTTGGGATGAAATGAGGAGCCAGATACCCTCCACAGGTGTCTTAACATTTATAAAGCACTTTAACATCTATCAATTCATGTCAGTCTCACAATCTTTTGGGTAGGTGTTATTATTCCCATTTTATAGATGCATGGGGAAAACAAGGCACAGAGAGGCTGTGACTTGCCTTGTGTGGCAGAGCTGGGATTCAAGCCCAGATATTCTAATGCCCGCTTGGAGTCTTGGCCGCTGCAGCACCCTCTGGAGAATGCTTTGTGTCTCTGGCCTTCCTAGCATTGGAAAGTGGGAAGTCATTGGAAAGTGTGTTTGGTTGACAAGTTGTCCAACTCTTACTTTGGTCTAACCTGGAATTCTTTTTTTTTCTCTGTAGATGAGAAGCTGTAGTCGAGAGAGTGTCACCAGGAAAACCATATGGCAGGCTAATAGGGAGAACCCATGAGCAAGAACTGACACAGAAAAATGATCAAAAGGCCACGGTGGGCCTTGGTATCTATGCAAATTCTCTTCAGTGATATCCTCATTTCCTGTCCCAGTGCTCTGTGCCTAAAATCTCTCTTTACCTTAATGACTTTTCTGGTCCCAGGAAAGAGTAGGATCAACCCGTCCATATGCATGAGGAGGGACTGATGGGGGTACCATGCTGCTTCTCTGTGGTAGCTGCATTATAACAGCGAGGTCCAGCCTTCAGGCTCAGGCCATAGCTGGACTTTTAGCTTCAGTAAGCAAGTGGTCAGCAGGGCCTCCATGGTCCTCCGAGATGGCACCACAGTGTCGGCTGTCTACTCCTCCTTGGGCAAGGCTGGCTCTGCCTGGGAATGTGGAAATGCTGATTCCTCATTCTGAGCTCCAAGGTGTCCGAGAGTCTGAGCTCCCTGTGCTGGGACCAATCACCCCACAGACACCCCACACTCAGGGCATCAAGTCTTGAGGAACCAGAAGCAGGGGGCAAAGGGTAGGGGGAAATCTCTCTTGTTTTCCTTTGCAGAGCTACACCAACTACCCTCCCTCACCTTTAAAACCCTGCCTGGCCACCTGTCCCTGTGAGTGATGTGTTGGTGTTAGGATTTGGGTTGAAATAATCTCATGCTCTGTACACGGACTTAAATGCCTCATTGAAAATGATATCGGGAGAAAAACGGTTGTGTGTCACCTTTCCCACCTGAGATTGTTTCCCATAGAACAGTCATTTTAGACAGAGGCAGGTGGAGGAAGAAATAACCCAGCCTCAGTAGTCACTTGATTTCCCAAGTGGAAAAGGCTCACAGAGGAGTTGATGGACCCCGTCTTGTGGTCCCAGCACAGCAGGGCAGCGCACTGTGGGCTTTGAGGTCCCCACAGCAAGCCCCGGGACAAGCTGGATCATGGTGAGGAGGGAATGTGAGGAGGAAAAGAAGCTGATGGCAGTTTCAGGGACTCCCAGGGCCCAGCCTTTGGCACGAGGGCCACCCTGAGTCCTTGGTGTCCTCCTCTGGGGAAATTGTTGCGTTTGGTTCAAGGGTGTTGTTTAAAATTTATATGTTGTCAGTGATTACAACAATATTGTTTATGTAAAAATCATTTTTCTAATTCTAAAAAGTTAGGAGTGAAAAGGAATGAATGTGAGTGTTGTAGGAAACTGCCAGCTGGAGATGGGCTGGTGTCCCTGCATATGGTGGTGTCGTCGCCACGCCTGTGGGCCTGCTCTTCCGCCTGCCCAAGTCCAGAGCCCCAGGGGCCTGGCAGTCCTGTCCAGTAGAGGAAGGAAGGACTCCTGAAGAGTCTTGGAGAAAAGGTTTTGTGCCATTGGGTGGGGCTTCCCCCCTCATATTTATAATCTTAATTTGTACAGTGACCACCTCGCAAGCGAATGCCTCTGTATTGTTACATGCATAGTCCATACCTGAGTGTTGTAAATAAGTTGTTCTGTGTGTAAATAACACAAGTCCGTTTTTGAAAAAATAAAAATAAATGAATGAATAACCTGTCTGGTGTCCCTGTCCCTTCTTGCTTGTTCCTATGAGTCCCAAGAGGTCGAAATGGGGTGACCTGAACCTTAAGGTCTCAGGAGCCCTCCCCACTTCCTCCGAGGTCACAGTTACTCACTTCAGCCTAGGTTCTACCCTCAAGCCCACTACCCATGCCAGATCCCTCAAGCTACTTTCCCAGATTGCCGTGGGCTCTCCGGATCCTGGCTCTGTGCTCCGATTCCTGGAAAGAAGAAATCCACCATTCAGTGAGGCTCTACCATGTGCTTGGCACTCAGCAGATATACTGACCCCTTTCCAAAAGATGGCATGTAGGGTGTTTCTAATTCCTAGCCACACCCCACATTGTTTCCCCGCTCCCCCATGTTTCTTGTGGTCTCCTTAAATCTCACTCTTTTTTCGCTATTTGTACAGCCCCAAACTCACTCCCTGTCAGCCCCTTTCTGCTGGGATGACCCGGCTGCCTCCCGCTGCAGCAGCCCAAAGCTCAGGCCCAAGGGCCTGCTCACATCTGGTGTGTCCTGTTTCTGTTCGTCCACCCTCCCCCACTCCCCTTCACTTGGCTCAGGCTGACAGGAGCAGGGCAATGGGTGTATCGGTCTTTTTTTTCCTGGTTGAGGAAGGGGGGTGGAGGTTGAGGAAAGAAAAGATGGGGCGAGATGATTGGCAGGGCCCCGCCTTCTTTTGTCCTCCTCCCCTTGGTCTCCAGCCCCTTCAGGGAAACACACCTGCTCAGGCCAGCAGCCGGTGGGGACAGGCTCACCTCTGCTCCTCACACCACTGCTTCTGTGCCGGAGCTTCCCCGGGGAGCCTGAGGGACTCTCTCTGGAGCCATGAGGGGGGCCCACTGGAGGACGGTCCCCTGTGTGTCCCTGAGCTGCTTGTTGCATTCCTGCCTCCTTTGGCTAGTGATCCTGGGTAAGTGATGCACCTGGGGCAGCATGCTGGGGTCTCTGGGAGCCCACGAGGGAGCGGAGCCTGCCAGAGACAGAGAGAGAGAAGGAGAGGAGACGAGGGAGAGGGAGAGAGGCGAGTGGGCAGAGATGCAACAAGACCAGGGAGAGAGAGAGAGGGGGACGCCAGGAAGTTGGAGGCAGAGAAGAGGAGGCAGAAAGAAGCAGGGAGGCAGAACTGTAGGGAGAGGGACAGAGAGCATTGACAGAGACTGACAGAGAAACACAGGAAAACTGGGGGACAGAAATCGAAGAAAAACTCACACGAGGGTACTTTGAAAAGCTTGTGGAAAAGTAGAAATAAAAGATAATACGAATTTATCATGAACTTTTCTGAAGTACCCTCACACCATGATGTAGAGTCAGAGGACAAGACAGGTGAGAAACACACAAGTCAAAGGAAAATGGATACAGAGAGAGGAGAAAGTCAGAGGGGACAGGAGAAAGTCAGAAGGGGCCAGGGAGGAAAGAGCAGGCTGGCTTGGAGAGCGATGGAGAGAGACAAGGCAGCACAAGGGCCACCGAGATGCTGGGCAGCCGGCTGCTTGCCCCGCCTCCAGGCAGTGCTCACACCCAGTGTCGGCCTGGCCTCCCTCACCCCCGCCTCCCCTCTGGGTGCAGAGCTGGGGGTGGGGGTGGGTGAAAGATATTTTCTTCTGGGCTCCCCCAGTCCTCTTCCCGCCACTTTCCAGGCTGCCCTGCTGGGTCCAGGTCCAGGTTTCATCCTAACTTCTGGGTGTCTGAGTCTTCTGGGAGGGTCTAGGGTCCGGGAGAGGGTGAGGGATCAGGAGTGCAAACACCTCAATAGGCCTGGAGAAGCTTTTACTGAAGCAATCATTTCTTGGGGAGTGGGTCAGAAGGAATACACCTTCCTAAACATTGAGAGACACAGTGCTGGTAAAATGGAATACTCTGCCTTCAAATTTTTAGGGGCTTGGCTAAGAGCAAATGAAACAATCACCACCTCCCAACCCTCTTCCCCTCCCATCCCACAACCTCCCCCCTCCCCAACGCTGCACACACTGGTCATCACGCAGTGAGGAAACTGAGGCCAGAAAGAGCCAACCACTCAGGGGCTTGCCCTGGGGGTAAAATAGAGGATGCAGAGGAAGGAGGTTCTGTGGAAATCATGAATCCCAGGGCATTGGGGGAAGGTGGCTTGGATTTAGGAGCCCTGTGGTGTGGTGGTTGCCACTAATTGTTCTGGTCCCTGCGACCAGGTCCTATCATCTCTCTCCAGGCCCCAGTTCCCCTTTGTAAAAAGCTGGGTGGTAAATGGCATGACCTCCTGATCCCTAAATTCTTTAGTATGGACATTCTGTGATTTAAAGTCGACTCAAAAAGAGTTAGGTACCAACTCTACATTTGGCCCCATGTTAGGTTTATCAAACTCAGGAGGAGCCAGAAAGCGGGGTCGGTGGAGAGGAGCCCAAGGGGTGAGAACTGGCGGGGGAGTGGGCAGCAAAAGCAGAAGGCTGACCTAGAGAAGGAGAGAAGACCATGAACATGGAGGGAGGCCTCACGATGACCCCACAGTGCAGGCATGTCCCAGAGCGCTGAGGCCTGTGCATTGTTAGAGGGGACGAAACACAGCAGGGCTGGGAGAGGAGGTGGGAGTGGGATGGGAGGTGGTGCCTGTGCATCTGATTGAGCATTACAAGGGCCTTGGTGGGGAAAAGCAGTCACCAAGGCCGGCAGGCAGTCCCCACCCACCCAGGGCAGCTTCTAAGAAGCTGGAAGCCGGTCAGTGCTCTGGCTCCTTGATGGGGCTTACGGATGACCTGCCTGTATTTGAGTCTCAGGTCTGTTTCCACACTGGCTGGCAGAACCCCAGCCTGGGTCCCACTGAAGCAGACGTCAGAGCCTCCCCTACCCTAGACAGAGAGGAAACCCCCAGGAGCAGCAGCGGCGAGGGCTTCCTAAGGAAAAACCCTGGCTCTTGAGAGTGAAAGAGGAAAAGCAGGGTGGACAGAGGTGGGCTGGACAAGGAACACAGGGAAACTCAGTGGCTACTGGTGGCTCCAGCAGTAATAACTCAGAAGGAAACCTGGCAGCCATGATTCCACGCCCCAGGGTAAGGAAACTGGGTCAAAATAAGCTTCAGTCTCCAATACTATTAGTGGCCCAGTAACCAACAACCCTGAATGGCCACTGGGAAGTCACAAGGCTGTAGCAAGTGAGAACCTCCAATTTGTCTGTCAACCTGGGAGAGGCCTTCCAACCTGCCACCAAGGGCACCAAAACCCCCGACAGCCCCATCTGCCCCCCAGAAGACCCTCCCTGTGCTCAGGGAGACCCAAAAGGAGAGGATCCCTAGGCCAGAGGAGCTGCCAAGAAAATCAATCAGACTCAGCCAATGGCTCAGCATGATGTACAGCCAGGGGCAGGAACTGACAATCTGAAGACCCAGTGTCATGTTGCCACTTACCAGCCTGGGGAGCACAGACAAAGTCCTTTTAGCTCTAGCATCTTGAGGTCTTCTTCAGCAAAATGAGTCAAGTGGGAAGGGGCTCTACATAGGGTTGCCATGAAATAAAATGAGACGGCATCTGATATAATGTACAAGAACCATAAAAATTTGTTTGAAAGAGGGACCACTCCATTTCAGAGCTGGGGAGACTGGGGGCAAGGAGGGAGATGGAACAATGAGTGGAGTGGGCACCTTTCGTGGCTCTAGGCTATGTCCATTCACCCAAGAAAGCTCGTGCCTCTAAAAAGCCACCCTTATCCTTCCTGTGGGTTTGCAAGGGTTGGCTTGGTTTATTCAGAATGTGGCTTATCTCAGGAACTGACCCTGACTGCCAACCGTGGCCATCGAGCAGGAGTACACCTGAGCAGACAGCACTGTTTCACGGTTCCTTGCCTGGCAATCTGCTCCACACCCTTGGTTTCTGGGCTCAGCTCTGGAGTTAGAGGCTGGCCTGGTGGTGTCTGACATGCCAGTGATTTATGTCGTCATTGCCAGGAGAGGCTGAGAAGCAGTTGGCCTTTTATATGCTCAAACAAGTGGTTTTGCTACTGTGTCTGACCTCTGGTTTCATGGCACTGTTAGATGCTTCAAATAGGCACAAATGTAGCTGGTGGAGCCACTTCTCCAAATGCCAGGACTGAGACCTTATAGGTCATCTCTCCTTCTACTTTCAACCTTGAATATTCTTTCTATAGGCTGAGTTCATTCCCTGGCACATGCTGAGGATTTGAGTTGAAATGAACTGAATTTGTTGACACTTCATAGAGGTTTAAATACTCAGGATTTTCCTTGAGACTCTGAAGAGGCCTCAGGAACTTGGGCATATCTGCGTTTGTTCCTGAGGACTTTACAACAGCAGCTGTGCTTGTTGAGGGCACTGCCCTGTGTTGCTGGCAGCTCTGTTTTCCATGTGTGCATTTTTGAGGACTACATAGACATCTACTCTCTATATAGATACCCCACGACTTACATTGTTCTTAGGGCTCAAAAGTCCAGTTCACAGTGGGTTTTGGAGAGTTCAGAATAGAAAAGAGCTCAGACTTTGGAGTTAATCATTTACTTGATGAACTTCTACTCTTGCCAGGTTCTCTGGACACTGAGATGAATAAGTCATGGTTTCTGCCTTCCAAAGCTCTCAATCTAAGTTAAGTGACTTATTCAAGGTCACACAGCCCAGAAGTGGAGCAGCTGGGATAGAAACTCACTCATGGAGTTTCCATTGCAGCACACAACCCTTCACAAGCTTCCAAACCAGCCCAGCCCCTCATGGAGGGAGGGAAGAACAGAACACTCACAACCCTGCTGAGATAATCATTCGTTCATTCATTCATTCATTCACTTATTCATACATTTATTAATTAAACATCTGTTGAGGAAATGCCTACCATGTGCCTGACATTGTTCTAGAAGGGCACTGAATATACCCAGTGAAGAATAAAACAGACAAGGCCCAGCCTCCTGGAGCTCATATGCAGGCAGACATCAAATAATTTCAGAAAAGTTCTCAACTCCAAATGTGGTAAATGCAATGTGGAGTAAGTACAGGGTGTGATGAGAGTAAAATAGGGGGATTTTGTTTAAGTCCAGAAAGGCCTCTCTGAGGAAGTGCTGTTGGAAGGAGCTGAGACCTGAAGGCTGAGGCGTAAGCCAGGTGGAGAATGTGGGTGAAGCGTGAGCAGGCAGGGCAGGAGCACGTGCAGAGGCAGGGAAGAGCTGACCCCTTGGAGGACTTGGAAGAGGCAGGCAGGTGCTAGATCACACAGGGCCTTGTAAGCTGTTGAATGGATTGTGGATCTTGATGAACTAAAATGGGCAGACATTGCGGGGTTTTAGGTGAAGGAGTGACATGATCGGATTTGAACTTTGGTAATGATCGCTCTGGATACTGTGAGGAAAATGGATTGGAAGCGGGCAAGGGTGAAATAGGAGACCAGTTAGGAGCTGGCAGCAGATCCAGGCAGAAGATGCTGTGGCTTGCCTGGTGGCAGCAGCAGAGATCTGGGAAAGAGTAAAAACAACAGCAAGCAGAGTTTCTGCCCTAATAAGGACACAGTAATGAAGACAGCTGCCTTTGCCAGGATCTCAGAGCTTTGTAGAGTTAAAGATAACAGGCAATGCAGAACAACACTTACTGCGTGAAGGCACTGAGCTGAGTACTGTACATACATTCTCTCATTGGTATTGTTATGTACCATCATCCCAGCTTTATAGATAAGGACCCCGAGTCTCAGAGAGGTCAAGTGACTTGCCCAAGACACACGGCAAATGCTGGTAAGTCTGACTCTAGAACCCACAGTCTTAACCACTCCACGGCCTCCCCAGATTCTGCCACTACTGGCCTGGGTCAGATTCAGAATGAACCTCTTTAAGGGGTGTCAAAAGCACTATGTCTGGCAGGAATCACAGCAAAAACAAGGAAACACCAAATCACAATAGTTACTACGATATCACTTTTTAACTTCATTCCCTTCTCCCCTAAGTCAAAGACTGGCTGACCTGTGTCCTGAGGGAACATAGGTGTCAGAAACATCACTTCCATCATCCCAGCTTCCTCATGCCCCTTCTTTTCCCTCATCAGTACATGGAACCACCTCCTCCGGACTGACCTCAAAAGTGTAGGTCAGTAACATCAAGGAAAATAATGTAAAATTCACCCGCCACAGGAGATGTCTCTGTCTTCACCAGGTCGCTGCCTCGCCTTAGCAGAGAGGCCGAATCTCAACCGAAAGGCTGTCCCCCTCCCCAGCGTCCCGCCTGCTCCCTTCCTCCCTCTGGGATGGCTTCATCCATCACTTCTCTGTAGCAGCCTCTTTCTGCACTTCTCTCCTGCCAACAATCTATAGTCCTTTTTCCTCATCAGGATTTCTTACCTAAGAATAACCTACTCAAGTTTAGTAGACTGAGTTATCGGCAAACTGTTATCCTAAATTGCTGAATAATCTGTTGAAGGAGTGGCTTAAGATTTATTGTTTAAATGGTGGTGAAAGATAAATTAAATAACTGTAGTTTTGTTGTACCTAATGCTAATCTTTTCCTTCTCAAACAGATTTAGAGATTTTTGACTGTACCTCGTCCCCCAGACAAAACTATGTCATCAACGTGAAGTGGCTTACTTGCCTTCCTATTCGCTATAGCAGGAGACTCTTCGAATCAGCTGGGCCCATGATTAGAAGGTTCTTTAAATAAAGATTTTAAAAGGGGACTATCAGGGCATGTCCCTGTTTGGCAAGATTTAAAATCAATACTGCAAAGCAAAGATTTTTTTCAGAGGGAGGAGATAGTGTGAAACAGGTACTCTCTCATACACTGCCAGCCGGACTGTAAATTGGCATGTTCTTTCTGCAAGGAAATTTGGCAGTATGTATTAACAACATGGAAAATTATATAGTAGCATTAATCCATAATTCCACTGATAGAAATTTATGTTAAGGAAATGAGCTGAAATAATGAAAACAAAACAAAACATTATGCACAAAGATAGTCATCCAAGCTTTATTTATAATAGCAACACACTGGAAACAGCCTAAATGTCCAGCTGTACATTAAGTTTTCCCTATGATGGAATATATTTATTAAAATATTATTTAAGGTTTAAAGGCTATGTCCAATGTTCCACAGTGAAATGAATAAACACACATGCATGCACACACACACACACACACACAGTATCACACATACATACGAGCAACAGGTGGAAAAAGCATAAAGTAAGGTTTATTAAGGAAAAATTTGCATGCAGAGTAGCAGAAGAGTGCATATGGTCCCTGAGCTCTCATTATTGCACAGAGAAATGGGTATAGCTGGACACACTGCAGAATGTGCTCCAGGAGAGGGACCTGTCCTCCTGCTGCTGCTCCTATTTGTGGGGAAACGGAAATGGTAACAATAAAAGTTTCCGGTTGGGGGAACAGCTTTGTTAGGAAGGGGGGCCTCCAGAGCTCAGCAAGGGGAGTTTTCATACAACACCCAAGATCCTGCTGTTGGGCTGAGCTCTCCCAGTCCCCCTGAGCCAGCTCCAAAAGGAGGAAGGGAAAGAACTACCATCCAAGACATAAATGATATGTCTCTCCTTAGGCTATGTTTATAAAGAATAATAACAGAAAGAAATGCTCATGATATCAGATAAAGTTAAAAAAGCAGAATACGAAAATTATATATACTGGGTAAGTGAAACAATACATTTTTTAAAGCATAGGGAAAAAAACTCCTGGGAGGAAGCAAAACAATGCAGTTGTCTGGGTAGTGAGGTTATGGGTTTTTGGTCTTTCTATATTTTCATATATATACATGTGTATATTTATATAGTGAATATGTCTTCTTTAATATATTTCAATGAAATTGTATAACTTCATTTATAAAAATTAAGCACCTATTTTGTTAGATTTATTCTTAAGTACTTTGTATTTTTTGTCACTATCACAAACACTATATGGTAGCTTTAAAAATATTTTTTCTGGGCCAGCCCGGTGGTGCACTCGGTAGAGTGCGGCACTTGGGAGTGCGGCAGCGCTCCCGCCGAGGGTTCGGATCCCATATAGAGACCAGTCCGCTCACTGGTTGAGCACGGTGCAGGCGTGACACCGAGGGTTGTGATCCCATTACCGGTCACGACAAAAGACAAAAAGGAAAAAATATATATATATATATATATTACACACACACACACACACACAGTATCACACATACATACGAGCAACAGGTGGAAAAAGCATAAAGTAAGGTTTATTAAGGAAAAATTTGCATGCAGAGTAGCAGAAGAGTGCATATGGTCCCTGAGCTCTCATTATTGCACAGAGAAATGGGTATAGCTGGACACACTGCAGAATGTGCTCCAGGAGAGGGACCTGTCCTCCTGCTGCTGCTCCTATTTGTGGGGAAACGGAAATGGTAACAATAAAAGTTTCCGGTTGGGGGAACAGCTTTGTTAGGAAGGGGGGCCTCCAGAGCTCAGCAAGGGGAGTTTTCATACAACACCCAAGATCCTGCTGTTGGGCTGAGCTCTCCCAGTCCCCCTGAGCCAGCTCCAAAAGGAGGAAGGGAAAGAACTACCATCCAAGACATAAATGATATGTCTCTCCTTAGGCTATGTTTATAAAGAATAATAACAGAAAGAAATGCTCATGATATCAGATAAAGTTAAAAAAGCAGAATACGAAAATTATATATACTGGGTAAGTGAAACAATACATTTTTTAAAGCATAGGGAAAAAAACTCCTGGGAGGAAGCAAAACAATGCAGTTGTCTGGGTAGTGAGGTTATGGGTTTTTGGTCTTTCTATATTTTCATATATATACATGTGTATATTTATATAGTGAATATGTCTTCTTTAATATATTTCAATGAAATTGTATAACTTCATTTATAAAAATTAAGCACCTATTTTGTTAGATTTATTCTTAAGTACTTTGTATTTTTTGTCACTATCACAAACACTATATGGTAGCTTTAAAAATATTTTTTCTGGGCCAGCCCGGTGGTGCACTCGGTAGAGTGCGGCACTTGGGAGTGCGGCAGCGCTCCCGCCGAGGGTTCGGATCCCATATAGAGACCAGTCCGCTCACTGGTTGAGCGCGGTGCAGGCGTGACACCGAGGGTTGCGATCCCATTACCGGTCACGACAAAAGACAAAAAGGAAAAAATATATATATATATATATATTTTTTTTTTCTTTCACTGATGTATAGGAATGTAGTTATTTTTAAAATTTTGGTCATGTATGTAGAGCTTTGCTAATAATTTATAAATTTGGGAGTCTTTCCATGTAAACAATTATATTATCTGCAAATAATCACAGGTTTGTTTCTTCTTTTCCATACCCAAAATAACTTCTTTATACCCTCATACCTTTTGTTTATTTTTCTTGTCTTATTGCGCTGTCTGGGACCTCCAACATAATGTTGAATAGAAGCAGTGATCACTGGCATATTGGCCTTTTTCTGATTTTAAAGGAAATGCTCCCAATGTTTTATCTTTAAGTATGATATTTACCATGGGGTTTTTATTGATATTATTTATCAAGTTAAAGGAATTAACTTCTATTTTTAGTTGGCTAGGAGTTTTAACAGGAATGAGTTTTAGTTTCCTTTGTCTGGATTTGGTTTGCTAATATTTGGTTAGGATGTTTCTATCTATATTATTACTGAGATTTATGAATCTGTAGTCTTCCTTTCTTATGCTGTCTTTGTTTGGTTTGATACTAAAGTTATACCAACCTTATAAAATTAGTTGTAGAGCACTCCCTCCCTTTCCAAACTCTGGAACAGTTTGTGTAAAATTGAAATTACCTATTCTCTGAATGCCTGATAAAAATTGGCTATAAAGTCATCTTGGCCTACCTTTTTTGGAGGGTGAGTAGATTTTCTTTTTTTAACTGCTGATTCAGTTAAAAATAGTTTATATTCAGGTTTTCTATTTTTCCTCAATTCATTTTTGTTAAGTTATGTTTTTAAGGAAATTGTCCAATTCCTCTAAGTTTTCACGTTTTTTGGCATAATCAGAGCAGTCTCTCAAATTTTTTTTCCTGAAGTTATGTCCCCTTTTTTCCTTCCTTCCTTCCTTCCTTCCTTCCTTCCTTCCTTCCTTCCTTCCTTCCTTCCCCTTGCTTCATTGATTCTATTTTTAATTAATTCTGTATTAAGTTCTATTCTATTGTTACTGTATCCTTCATTCTGCTTTCTTTTTCTTTTTTCTTCCTGCTCTTTCTAGTCCTTTTTTACTGGAGGTTCCAGCTCTATGCAGGGGAAACTCTGTTCACAGTGTCCTGATCTAATATCTTGTTTCCTTTCCCCTTTCACCCCTTAAAATCCAGAGCTTTAGATCTCAGAAATCAGCACATTCCCTGAGGGCATTGACTTACCATCTTAGTTTTCAAATTCTTCACTCCTGAGTGTTTCTGTTTCTTTCTTCTGATCTCAGCTCTACATTAGAAAACATTTATTATACATTATCTGGCATTTGCAGGGTTTGTAGTTAAAGGCTTATTTCTTCTGCCCTATTGCTGAAATAGAGCTGTATCACTTTTATAAACAAATGAAAATGTTTACTTAAAAAAATTGGACTGTGCTATTATGAAACTTTTGCTGACAATTTTGATTCCAGCAGAGGTGATGGTGGCTCTGAAAAGACATTAATTGCTGAAATCAAGTTCAAAAAGTTTGGCACATGAATAGCTTTTGTCTGTTGACTCGAACCCTAATGATAGACCAATTGCTCTTGATTGTGTGCTTAGGAAATTGAACTAAGAGTATTTTTAAGTTTAAACCTTATTTGGAGAAACCAAGTTTTACAGTTTTATCGAGGAGAGAGCAGGCTTAGAGTTCGGAGTCCTATAAACAAATCTACTTATTCTGAAAAAAGGAAGATTCTTTTCAAAGTTGAAGCAGAGACATTTTGGACTAGGTCAGGGCCCAAGGACCTCCTAGCACAGCTCTGCAGTTCAGTCCGTGCCTGTGTCCACATCGGCTGAGAGGTGTGTCACCAGTAAGTAGTTACTATTAATAGAGTACAGAAGCTTGCCAGTAAGCTACTACTTTTTTAATAAGTTAGAGCTGACTCAGAATCATTCACACTTATTTGAAAGTCTAAACTGCTCTCTTAAAAAAGGAGAGAAAGTGGTGGAATTACAGCTAACTCCGGGAATTGTACTTGAACCTAAATTCTCCCCTGAGAGTTTGTTTGTCAGTGAACTTCATCCCTCCCACTAGCTGTGAGTACTGAGATTTTTTTTTTTAAAGTTTAGAGAATAGCTAGGGAGCTAATGAAAACCAAAAAGAGTAAGTTTCTAAGAAAAAAAAGACTCAAGGTTTCTTGGTTTCTTGTTGCTTTAGAAGACTCAGAGACTTTTAAGATAAAGTTCAGGAATATGGTTTGTTAACTAGCATAGGTGCAGTCAAGAATTTTGAACAAAATAGGTTGGTACTTAAAAACCTAAATAGATTAGTATTTCTGCCTGGGAAATAAATTGCAAAACAAAACCAAAAAAAAAATAATAATAATAAAAAAGCCAGTCATAAGCAATTAAATTAGCATCAAGTTAGGATGTAACCAGGGCTAGAGTATGTGCATTTACTTCTTAGGTTTCTGATAGTTGGGACAAGTGGGAAAATGGAAGAAAAAACAAGTAAAAATTTTATTTCCTTTTTTAAAAATGCTATAATTCTGGTTGAAACAATTAACACAGCTTATAGCAAGGGTATTGTCTCCTTCCCACCATGGAGTATAAAACGTTTGCCAGTCTAGCCTGACCTTGCTTCTTTTTCAGAAGGAAGGCAGTATGAGTCAAAAAAGTCTTGCTTGCAATATTCCTGGGATTTTTTAAAAAAATAATTTGAAGGAGCCCTGATCAGTCACCTTCCTCTGTGGGAACACTGCACCTTCACCTCTTATTCTTTATCATAGAACTTTTCCTTTAAGCTTCCCTCCAGGAGCAGGTTTTATTGACCAGGCCTAATGCCAAGGCTCATTAGCCCGGTGCTGACTGGCACCCTGGGTGTGCAGTATGGTGGAGCTGCGTGTTTTCTTTCTGTACAGGTACTGTTTATTCTCCATAGTGAGGGAAATTGCTTCACCTGTTTGTACCTCTCAGGGCTGTTGTAAGGGAAGGAATATTTGGCAATGTTAGCAAGAAAGACTGGCCACTTCACATCACATCAAATATATTAACATTCAATTTTATTTCTAAAGTCCTTGAAAAAAATCAATGATATCTTTTCATTTGAAAAGGACACTCACATTACAGGATTTTTTTAAAAACTAGTTGATGTAATTGACACAGGGCCTCTTTGAGGCCCTAAATGTGTACGTCAGTGCCCTCAACCACCTGGAGCGGAACAGCCACTGAATAGTAACCTTATTAAGGCTCTGAGTGTTGTGGATTTGGCTAATCACAAAAAAATCTCCTTCTTCTGATTAATAATTTTAAAACTGCCTATTTCACCATGGAGAAAACAGCTCTGTTCAAAGAAAGAACACTGTCTTAGCCTTGATGTTCTATTCCTTAGGAGAATACCACCTCTTAAAAAAAGGAAAAGTGTTTTCAGCAAAGAACTAAACACTGCAAATTTGCTAAAAGTGGGTTTATTGTTGTATCTCAATAACTGTATGGGAAAAAATTCCAGCATCAACATAACAGTTGAGTCAAAAAGAAGTTAGCTCTGTGGGTTTTTACTAAACATTTTACTTTTTAGATACTAAAGATAATTTTTGTGGAAAAATACCAATACAAGTTGCCCAATCTAATGTAAGATAAAAAATGAAATTAGATTGTTATCAATGAACTTCTACTGTTGTACCTTTCTCTTTATTAATGTGTCTAGACTTTTGTTAAGGCCATCTAGCAAAAGGGCCACATTATGGCTTTCATGGCTCCTGGGCACTTTTGCCGTGTTGGACCCCTTTCTCTGTAAAGTTTTAAAAAAAAACTAAAACATATTTTATTGCTATGTTGGTCTAAAGCCTAATGCAATCGAGGCTGGATTCATTTTTTTGTTTTTCACTGGGTCAGTATGGGGAATCGAACCTTTGATCTTAGTGTTGTCAGCAACGTGCTCTAACCAAGTTAGCTAAGCAGCCAGCCCTGGATTCATTGATTATTAATGCTGACATTTTTCTTTCTATTGTAAAAGAAATTAATACGACAACATTTTTGTGGGTCCCTAAAAGTACTCTGGGCCCCAAGCTAGTGGCTTCTGGGCCTCACCGCTTCATCGGCCCTGCTGGCAATATGGTGGTGGCACCTTGAGAAGCGGCTTCCGAAGGTTGGTCCTGAGCTCAGCCACGATCCTCCCCACATGATTCTGAAAAAAGAACAGAATCCACTCCTACTCCCAGTTTTTTTTTTTTAAAAAGTGAAGCAGGAATGAAAAGTTAGGGATTATAAGTAGAGGGAGCCAGCAGTGGCAGGGATGCACCTGCAAGGACCGTCGACAGAGAAATCAAAATGAAGTCAAAATTATTATACACCAGAGTACAAGGCAGGGAGCGCTCCTATCCCCTCCAAACCTCACATTATTCCAGAGAAGAGGAAGTGTCACTTAAACTTGAGTCCTCGTAAATTCTCTTTATTACCGTGTGCTCTCTCAGTTACTTTGTACTGAATAAACAAAGCTGGTTAAGCAAATGCCAGTCACACTGGTGTTCAGGCAGGTAGGGCATTCACGTGTGAAAGTCCACAGCATTTTCCCTCTCCCTGTTCTCCAAAGAAGGTCTTGCTGGGCCAGAGAGGTTCTTGGGCTTTTCAGATGGGTAATGGAAATGAGGGAGGAAAAGAGGATCACAAGGTTATCTCTGGGGTGTGAGGTTTTGTGGGATGGGCTGAGGAGGTGAGTTGAGAAGAAAACCTGACACAGCTAAGACACAGATTAAGGAGAAGAAAAGGGAGCTATGATAAAGAAAGAGGGCTACTTGTCTACTTGGCAGTGTTTGAAAAATATGTCTAGAGGACATGGAGTAATTTGAACATTTTTGATAACATGATTTGTATGTGTATCTTAATGAAACACTGCTGCGACACTGAAGCACATAGATATTCGCTTTTAAGCTTTACATGCAGAGAGGAGGAGTGCACTTAATCTATAATTCCATTAATATCCTTCCAAAATAATCTCTGATGGAGGCAAAATGTGGCCACATGTTATTTCTTACAGTATTATTTATCAGTAAATGCTTGCCTGTGTTGGCAGAATTCTTAGCTGCGGCTAAATGAATAAAGCCTTACAGCCCTAATTGTGTAGGTTAGCGACATGCGGTGCAACATGAGCTAAGTAGTTGGGTCTTAAAACCTTCAATTTCACTGAGTTAAACACTCAAGTCTCATGACATCCCTGTATCTTATATCTGAAGGCAATGAGACAACCAAAGCGAAAACGACCTCTGATGGTTATGGCACTGTCTCCTCGACAAATACCGTGCAGGTCTCCACCCCCTCAGTGGGCATCTCAAGCACAGCCACTCCCGAGCATCCTACAACTGTTCAAACAACATCTTCTACCAACGCCACCAAAATATCAAACCCTGTAAGTTCCACAGACTCCCCCAGCAGTGCCGTTGGCTCCACACTAACCACAGCACAAGAATCTACCTCCCACGCTTTGCTCACGACCACTCCTGCGACCTCTTCAGAAACCAGTCCTTCCCAACCAGTGACGACCGATGCCTTCACTCACACGCCTACCTCTGCAGCGTCCCCATCCAGCAATGCTGAACCACCAACACCGCCGCTGTCTACACCCACCAGCTCTGTCATCACCCAGGGAAACCCAGGAGACATCTCAGAAACTGTCACTAGCACCACCACCTTTGACGTCTCTGCAACGGCAGGCCGAGCAACACAGTCCATGCCACTCTCTACCAGCACCTCCCCTCAAGAATCATCAGCTGATTCCCACACAGATGACACTCAAACCACACAGACCACCCAAGAATCCCCGACCACGAGCTCAGTCTCCCCCACGACTGACACAATCAAGACAGTCACAACTGCAACTTCTTTATTCACACCAACTGGTCACTCATCCTCAGAAAGTGTTCCTCAGCATGCATCCTCCACAGGTGAGGTGACAACCTTCACCCCAGCACCCTCCAGGGATAGTCACACAACCCAGGCTACAACCACAGAAGTGTGGGCAACACCAACCAGCCCAGACACCTTGCTGAGGACCTCGGGAGGCACAGAACTTTTCATAACAAGCACCATGCCTCAGGCCACCTCCAAAGCCTCAACATTGGGGGGCCCAGGAGGACAATCGACGTGGCCTCCTGCCAGCACCTCACCTACCACAACACCAGCCATTTCCCAAACCCATCAGTCTCAAGGCACAGAAACTACTAGAGACCTGCACACCACCAGACTGGGCTCCTCAGTATCAGACAGCACCCCAGCAGGCACAGCCACCAGCATCTCACTCAGAGCAAGTGGCAGAACAACTTCAGCAAGTGCTTCTCCAGAAACATCCACCTCAGGTAAGACCACCAGCTTCTCACCAACTTTCTCCACTAACAGCCACACAACTCAGTCAACGACTGAATTGTTGTCCACTGCAGCCAGTCCTGACACTACTCCAGAAACTCCGGGAAGAGTGTCTGTTACTGTCTCTAGCACCTTTTCTCCCACCATCTCTGATGAGACTACAGGGAGACCTCCAGGACTGTCAACCCAATCTTCTTCCAGCACCTCTCCTCAGGAAGTGTCAGCCATTTCCCACATGGCTCAGACCCAAAGTACAGCAACCACCAGAGGACCTGAAACCATCAGTGTGGTCTCCCAGGCGACTGATACCTTGGCAACAGTTCCATCCCCACCTCCTTCATTCACACCACAGGGACACACATCTACACAAACCAAAGCCCACACTCTGTCACCTATGGCCACCAGCACAACCTTTATTTGTACTCCAGTCAGTGACATCCATGGAACCCAGACAACAACAGCAACCTTGTCACCTGGGACAAGTGACAGGCCAGCTACATTTGGTTCCACCATCTTGAGTGAGATAGACTCTCGCTCTCCTTCCACAACTTTGTTCACAAGTGGAGAAGCTCTGACAACAAGCGGAATCTCAGTCATTCATGAGAGCATGACTACAGCGGACATGACCTCTGTAGGTTCTGAAGGCAATGACCCCTTCACAAATACCGTGCAGGTCTCCACCCCCTCAGTGAGCATCTCAAGCACAGCCACTCCCGAGCATCCTACAACTGTCCAAACAACATCTTCTACCAACGCCACCAAAATATCAAACCCTGTAAGTTCCACAGACTCCCCCAGCAGTGCCGTCGGCTCCACACTAACCACAGCACAAGAATCTACCTCCCACGCATTGCTCACGACCACTCCTGCGACCTCTTCAGAAACCAGTCCTTCCCAACCAGTGACGACCG
>NW_007726735.1:54763-70306 GCF_000696425.1 Galeopterus variegatus
CAACACCAGCCATTTCCCAAACCCATCAGTCTCAAGGCACAGAAACTACTAGAGACCTGCATACCACCAAACTGGGCTCCTCGGTATCAGACACCACCCCAGCAGGCACAGCCACCAGCATCTCACCATCCACAGCAACCTCAGGCTCCACTATGAAGACTGAGACATCAGGTATGTGGGGATCTAGCATCCCCATTTCTTACAGTGGTACCATTGGCTTGATTCTGCATATAGGAGTACTTGGGAGTGTTTTATGAATTAGCATCATCATGCTAAGGCTGAGGTAAGGTCTACCAGAAGATGACGTGGGTGGGCTGTGGTGGGTCACAGAATCACCATTCCTTCGGCCCAGCAGAAACCTCTTATGGAGGGATTGTTTTGGTTATGAAGCAGTGGACAGACAAGGTCTCTAGCTATGTCTTCCCATTCCTGATTTCTTTGAATCTCCTTATTCCGTTCTTCTCTGACTTCAAAATTCACTCCTGTCTTTTCTCCCCACGTGTCCAGGAATGATCACAGCCTCACTGAAGACAGACAGCATGAGAAGCACAGCAACATCACTGTCCTCAACAACCTCCCAGACTCTTGTACCCTCCACTCCCAGCGCATCCACAGGTACCTGCTCAACAACACCCTTCATTTCTATAGATCCTGATGAACGTGAGTGATGCTGTCTATTAGGACCTCTTCACTCATGATTGAGCTAGATGTGAAGGTTGTAGGTGTGGTAGCTGGGTTGAATCTTCCAAAGAGGGCCCTTGTGGATAGCTGGGGAACCAGTTCTGTGGGTATCTCCACTGTGCCATCTGGGCCATGGGAAATCCAGCTGCTCCCCATGTCCCCTTTAGAGGGGTGATGTAACTGAATGCTCAGTTTTAATCTCTGCTCTTTTGGGTCAGAAGATCCTTTCAGGGGACAGTGAGACAGCACCAGAGTTGGGTGCAGAGGGCTGGCTTTGTGCATGGCACTGGGCTAGGAGCTGGAAGTAGAGAAATGATCGAGGTGCTGCTCAGCAGGGGACAGATCAACTGTCCTGGTAGGTGCAGTTAGAAGAAGCCCAAGGTGTTAGGCACACACAATGGAAAGCCCCTAAGGGATGTGAAGGTGGGTTCAAGGTGAACAGGAGGCTTCCTGACAAGAGTGAATAGGAGCCAGGGGAGGGGGAGCACCCCAGGCAGGGAAGAGCGTCTGAAGAGCTGGGACACAGGTATGGGGGTGAAAAGCCGTCCCAGTGTGGCCTGGGGAAGAGCTCCCCAAAGCATTGGAGGTTGCTGGAAGTAAGGAGAAGAGTGGTGAGGAGCGAAGCTGGTACAGGAGGAATCCTACAGATAAGGGGAACAAGGGAGGACAGAGATTTGCCTTTTATGGATGGGACCCTGGTGGCTGGTGTAGATGAGTTTGCAGGTGTGAGTGAGGAAGTCAGGAGATGGCGTAGAGAGGAAGACCAAGCGAGGGTGCCAGTGAGCCCATGGCTACCAGCGTGGAGAGGAAGGCACCCACGTGAGGAATGTTTAGGACAAGGCTTCTCAAATTGGAGCTCATGGATTTCTAGTGGGTCCTAGGACAAATTCTAGAGGGTCCTTAGGTTTATCTGGAGAAATACCATCTTAGGAAACAAGTCTCATTCTATGAAAAGGTCTTTCAATTACTAATCTTCACTGCGTTGGCATTTTGCCTTTCAACCCTTAAAAGAATTACCATAACAGGTTCAGAAGAGTTTCTTGATATTCTGACAGCAGGACCTGTTTTCTTCCAAACTGGGGAAGGAAGAGAGTATCAGCTGAGGGCGTAAAATGTGGGAGACATGTTAAATGGGATGGAGAGGGAGAGAGAGAAGTCTTTGATGGGCCCCAGATCAGGCCAACTGGGGTCCTTTGGGAAACAGAGGACAAAGGCGAGCAGCAGCTTGGGGGGAGCTTGCTGGGGACCCCTGTCAGCCCTAAGGAAGGTCAAGGCTCATGAGGACTTCCTACTCTTCTTTGTCCTGCCCAGGAGTTTCCCTCTTCCCCTACGGGTCAAGCAGTGGAGACCTAGAGTTTGTCAGGAGGACGGTGGACTTCACCTCAAGGTCAAGGCTCATGAGGACTTCCTACTCTTCTTTGTCCTGCCCAGGAGTTTCCCTCTTCCCTTACGGGTCAAGCAGTGGAGACCTAGAGTTTGTCAGGAGGACGGTGGACTTCACCTCGCAGCTCTTCAAGCCCCAGATTGGCTTCCCCCTGGGCTCCTCTCTCCGGGATTCCCTCTATGTAAGTCGCCAGCTGTAGCCCAAGCAGGAGGACGCACGGCCCGATCTGCCAGGGCCCCACGTCTGTCTCCAGCCCGAAGATGGTCCCATGACCAAGAAGAAGGGAGAATGGAGGCGACTTTGTTAGGCACCTGCTTTATACTCACCGTCTTCTTCAATGTCAGGGCTGTAGCTGAGGAAAACAGGCAGCAAGGCAAGGCCTCCCCACCATGTGGACAACAGTGTCCTCACCCCAGAAGGAAGAGATCAGGGCCCAGTCAGCTCAGCGCTGTTTTGGCAGGGCCTTTTATGAGTGAGAAGTCATACTTGGGAAACTTGGCGGGTTCATGCCGGTTCCATTTTCTGTGATTATTTCCTGGTTCTCTGGCCCATGTCTCCTGGAAGTAGAGCAGCAAGGGCAGGCCTGGCCCCTGTTGCCCTCAGGGATGGGGCTCGGGACATGCCATGAGAGGGTAACACAGTGACAGGAGGGAGGCCATGAATCCCTTTAGCTGATGTGTCACAAGCTTCAGGATGGGCCAAGGGGATTTACTAAGAGGGGCCTGTTCTGTGAGGGGCTGGCTACAGCCGGGGCTCTACCAGTTAAGCTGGACAAAAACTACCATTTTAGGATGTTCTACCCAGACAGGCCCTAGGGGGCCACACTTCTGAGGAGCTGGCCCGAGGCTGGGATGTCTCCTCTGCACCTCCCTCCCTGAATGCTAACCATGACAATCTTTGTGCTCAGTTTACAGATAATGGCCAGATCATTTTCCCTGAGTCAGACTACGAGATTTTCTCCTACCCTAACCCACCCCAAGGAGGCTTCACAGGCCAGGACACTGTGGCCCTGGTGGCTCCATTCTGGGATGATGCTGATTTCTCCAGCCGACGGGGAACCATATTTTACCAGGTGGGCCTTTCAAAGCCTGGCAGTCAGGATCTCCCAGCAGCCACAAGGAGAGACAAAGGCCCATGGAGAGAGCATTGCAAATGTTGCTGCTGTCTATGCCTGGGCTCGTGTGGCCAGGGGATAGGCTTAATGATGGGGTTGGAGAGGAAGCAGATAAGTAATTTAAACATACTCAGGAATGCCTCACCCAACCATGAGAAGACCTCCAGGTGACAGGGAGAGGGGTTAGCAATTCAGCATTTGATTTAAAAAAATAAGGCTGTGGGGGTCTACCCTAACAAGTGTGGGTCAAGCAGCACCCCTCCTGTGCTCCTTGGTTGGGTTAATAATTCCAACCAGTGGCAGCATGTAATGGAAGTTACTGCAGCAAATGTGTATTGTGCCCCTGCGGTGGACAAGGCACTGTAGAGGCTCCAAACATGGAGAGACACGTTCCTGTCCTCAAGGAGCTGCCAGTTGGACAGGTAAAAATAGGCACCAGTGGTTACACTATATGAGCCAGTTTGATCTAAGAGATGCATGAATTCAAATCCAGAGGACTCTGATTTCTGGGCCAGGGCCCTCCATTCCACATACCCCAGGCTCACCTGCAGCCCAAATTTAAATTGATCTTAAGGTCAGAAGAGCTAATTGTAAAAATTCAGGCCTGGGACAGGAAGGATGGGCAATTTGGGTGGACCAAATTGAGCAGGATCCTCAAGCAAAAAGTGGGGATCCCTTAAGGGTGTTGAGTGGGACCCTCAGTTCCTTGTTCTTATCTGCTTTCCTTGCCTAGGAATATGAGACACTCTATGATGAATACAACCCTCTAGTCCAGAAGGTGGAGTCTTGGATTGAAAAGTTCACAAACACCTGGAGCTACAAAGCCAGGTGGACCCTAAAAGTCACATGGGTCAATGCCCCCGCCTATCCTGCTCAGCGGACCTTTGGGGTGAGTGGATCCACAGATAACTCCCTGTGTGCCATCGGGGAGTCAGACATCCTAGAATCCTAGGCAGGGGCTACCCTTCTAAAATCCTCTCTGACTCAAGGGAAGATTGCTGCCACCACTACCGTCCTCTGAGCTCTCACCACGTGCCAGGTCTACTGCAGCCCTTTGCTCATGTGACCTCACAGCAGCGCAGCAAACCAGGTGTTATTAGATTGTTTTTTGTAAGTCAAAATGTCTGGCTACTGGCAATTTCATATGGTTCAACCTGATAATTATCCACAATTTAGAGATGAAGAAGACAATGGTTAGAGAGGTTAAGCTGCTTGCTCAAGGTCACCCACCTAGCAAATGACAAGGTCAGGCTCTGGCTCGTGCCCACCATGCCCTCCAATGGAAATGGAGCCCATCACACAATCTCCTTAGTCTTCCTCCAAGGACTCCCAGCTCTTACAGTCACAAAGGTCTTCCTCACGTCAGGTCTAAAGTCACTGGTTTTTTCATTGATTCAACAAAAGTTCTACTTTGGACAAGGCATGAGTTTTCAGAGAACCCTCAGTCTCACCTGCTGCAGGTCCCCCATATATTCAGGTTGAGGGGACATCTGGACAATGTCCTTAAATATCCCCAAGGGAGCTAATTAAGCCTCTCCCAGCTCTCTGATGTCCTGGCTAATCTCTCAGGTTCCTGTAGCTTTCTGTTATGAATCCTCTGTTAACTGGATTGTAATCAGAGCCCTTTATCTCCCTTCCTGGAAAAAAGTCATAGAGAAGGCAATCCACCATGGTAAGTGCTTTGACACCCAGGGTGAAAGCTGTCCTAACCCATTCCAAATGTGTTTTCACATTTTCAGCATTTTCAGCCCATGCCTTTTGCTCTGGTTTGACCAGGAACAAGTGATATGTGTGTGTTGGGGCAGGGTTGTGGTGGGACAGGCAGGGAGACATCAGAGAGGAGACCCTGGATCTCTCACAGGCATCCCTGTGTTTGCCTCCCACCCACCCCCAGACCAACACTTACCAGGCCATCCTCTCCACGGATGGGAGCAAGTCCTTCACCCTGTTTCTCTACCAGAGTGGTGGCATGCAGTGGGATGTGACACAGCACCCAGGCAACTCGGTCCTCATGGGCTTCTCCAGGTAGGACAGGAGGGTGTCGGCACCAAGAAGATGACGGGAAGGGGTGCCGAAGGGGGCTCACTGCACACATGCTCCAGTCCTCAGGATGAGGCATCATTGAATCCTCCTTGCTCACCTTCTGGCTCACGCTGACTCCAGTTCCCACTGAGCATGCATCTTGCTGTTTCAAATTATGAGATTCTCCCACTTTGTCCTGCCTTTCTCATTCCTGTCCCAATCCCTAGTCCTCAGGATGAGGCATCATTGAATCCTCCTTGCTCACCTTCTGGCTCACGCTGACTCCAGCTCCCACTGAGCATGCATCTTGCTGTTTCAAATTATGAGATTCTCCCACTTTGTCCTGCCTTTCTCATTCCTGTCCCAATCCCTATGCATTGTTATAATCCCCAGAGCTTTGATTTCCCTGATTTCCACTGACATTAGCTGGCCTCTCTTGACTTCTCCAATATCATAATAATAACAGCCAAGTAATTCATATACATTATTAAGTAATCCATATACATTATTTCATTTGATTATCACAACAACCCCATGAGGTAGGTAGTATTTATTATCCCCATTCTACAGATAAGAAAACTAAGATAAAAATAGATAAATAATTTGCCTTGTCAACCTAAGAGAGAGAAGCTCTCTAAAAGAAAATGATATTTATTTGGGAACAGGCACTGCAATGGGAATATGTGTGCCATAGTAAACTATGTGCATATTTGAAGAGGTAAAGGAAGGTTTTTAAAGTAAAAATGAGGAGGAATACATAATTTTTTTGAATCAATTACCTTTGGCTACAAGGATCAATAATAAGTGTGCACAGGTCAAGGTTGGCAGTTGCTGTGCAGATGTCCTTGCACAATTTTTTTCTGTGTAAGGTTGTGCTTTTGTGCAAGGTTGTGGTTTTTGCAGTCTTTTGTGATAGTTCTTGCTGTCAGGCATTCATGCATGAGAACCCTCACTTCATGGCTTCATTCATCAGGGTTTTAACACAAGTGACATCATTTTAATTCTGAAAACTTTCACAGCCTAAAGTCACAGAGCTAGGAAGTGGCAAGTTGGGGATTTGAATGTAGACATGTGAGGCTGGAATTTGCCTTCCTGACTTCCTGAGAGTTACCCACTTACCCAGAGCACCCAACAGTTCATATGGAGCCAGTGGTGAAGAGGAAGAGGAGGGACGGGGCTGTGGATGGTTAGAATGTGCGTTCCTGTGCGTGGAGGTTACTCAGTTTCTGACACAATGGTTCTCATGTATTTCCGTATGCTGGTATGTGGCAATCAGTTGTGGAGGTCGCAGGTAACTTATCACTTGTGATTGCTGCAAATCGTTTTCTCTTACATTAGAGTATGCCTAAGTTGCCCATATAATTACATTGCTTTCACTTGCTTTTTGATGTACTGTGAAGGAAAAAGGAGTGGAATTACCCAACCAGCTAGGAATTTCACATTGTTCTGAGTACACCCAAGGGAGGTGCATGCATGTGTGTGTCATCTAGCCTGTGTCAGAGAGGAGAAAAGATCAGGTGTCACTGCTGTGTGGCATGCACTAGAGTGAGGCTGCAGGCTTTTCTCCTTCCTGGAGCCACACTCGAACCCACCCCTGAGGATGGTGGTGGTGGTGGTAGGGGTGCAGCACCCGTTGTACGGAGTCCTCACTCAGTTCTGAGGGATTTATAAACCTCACTGCATTTATCCTCACAATACTGGGGGGTAGATGCTACTGTAATCACAAGTTAAGTAACTTGTCCATGGTCACCAAACTAGTAAGTGCTGGACTCAGCAGTTGAATCCATGACTGCCTAACTCCAGAGACTGGATCTTAACCATCACAATACACTGTCTCCCACGTCCTATCCCTCTCCAATTCCTAGTTTAAGGGAAACAAGCAGCCTGAACTCTGTTTTCCACCCCTGCCTCATGACCACGTGGACCTGCCAGTTTCTTGCAGTTAGCAATCAGGTGTGGGACAAGTTAGAGCCTCTCCAGCCCTGCCCATCAATCTCCTCCCCTCTCCTGCTAGGTAGTAGGACTCAGTGATTCAGGTTGGCTGACCAACTAACTGAGTAACTGGCTGACCAGCTGCTGACTGGTTACTAGCTTCACTGAGAATGCTGGCTGACTGACTAGCTGAATGAATGACTTTCAACTGGGGGGAGACAGCCTGTGTGAGACAGGCCTGAGAGTCTTTCCTTTGCCTTCAGTGGAGATGGGTATTACAAAAACAGCCCACTGACATTCTGGCCAGAGTGGGAGAAGTATCGTCCGGACCGATTCCTGGATTCCAACTCAGGTAAAAATTGCCACCTTGTCACACTTGAGCTGGTCTCAAGTCCTCTTTTGTCATCCACTTGGTATGCCAGGGCAGTCCTAGAGGGCAGCTCCCTAGCATCTCCACCAGTCCAAAGGCTGTATAGTCTGACCTCCTGTGGGTGTAATAGGGACCTGGCACTGCCCAGGGAGAGCTAGTGCCTTCTGCACTTCTTGTCTCCTCCTGGGGATGAGCCAAACCCAGGAAATCTCTCAGTGGGGCCCCAGATCCAGTGAGGACAGGGGTATTGTGGGAGGTTAGGGTATGAATGGACCAAGTGTCCTGTCCAAGAGCTGGATTGAGATCCCAGATGAGATCCCTTAAGGGAATCTACCAAGAGGAGTTCCAGAGGTCTGACCCTCATTCAGTCATCATTCATTGAGCACATGCTGTGTGCTGGGCACTGCACTAACAGCCAGAAAAATGAAAAAAAAGGAAGAGCAACTATGTTTGTTCTCAAAGAGGTTTCACTTTGGTAAAAAAGAGGAGACAAACTATGACGCTTCCTCCATGACTCAATGTAACATCTGGAGGTCCCAAAGGGAAAGAGATTATAGTTTCCAAAATGTGAAAGAACAAAAGATGGTTTAGCATTAGTAATCAGTCATGTAAATTGTGAAGTGTAAACCCAGTTCTATTTATTCTGTGGCAAAAAGTTTTGGTAATGAGAAACATAAGCCAGGTCAAATCACAATGCCAAGTTGTGGAGAGAGCTACCGTGTCACATCAGGGCCCTTCCATCAGGTGCATCTGCTTGTGACCTAGGGGCACATCAGGATAGTGTGTGCATGTGTGTGCACATGTGTGTTCATGCCTGTGCATTCAGGTATGTGTGTGTGTATGTGTGTCTGTGTGTGCACATGTGTTCATGCCTGTGCATTCAGGTATGTGTGTGTGTATGTGTGTCTGTGTGTGCACATGTGTCTGTGAGTGTGTGTGTTGGGGAAGATTATTTGTGTGTGTTTGTGTGTTGGGGAAGGCCATTGTGGAGTAGATACAAGAACAGATAATAATAAGCAATGATTATTCTCAAAACCTTAACAAATTGTAGTTATCTTGATAATTTCTTCATCTGTGTGGGTATAGGGTCAAAATCTCATACACTTTATCCTGTTATGTCTTATGGGCTCTGCGCAGCTTTTCTGCGCAGCTGGGGTGGAGAGTATGTAACTTACAGTGAATTAAAGATCTATTCCCAAACCTCTGTCAGGGTTTCTTCTCCCAGCTACTTCTCCCATTCCAGAGATGGCATCTGGGCACAGAGGAGGCTTCCTGAGCCTCATGGAATTGGAGCAAGCCCCTACTTCGCATGCCATCTTCTCTGTGGCTCCCCAGCTGGCCTCTGGGTATCGGCCTCTGCCCTGCTGCTTTGGCCACTGAAGTGTCTGTGCGAGGGAGGGTGCAGGATGAAGGCCAACTGTTTTAGGGGGTGACTGTGTGGATGGTGGTCCCTGACTGAGAGAGAAGGTACATAAGGAAGAACTGATTTGNTCACTGGCTGAGCGAGGTGCGGGTGCAACGCCGAGGGTTGCGATCCCGTTGCTGGTCCCGGTCCCGGTCCGGTGTGGGCGCGACACTGAGGGTTGTGATCCGTTGCCGGTCACGAAAAAAGAAAAAAAAAAAAAAAAAAGGAAGAACTGATTTGGGGGCATTGGAAGGTGCTGGAGCTTAGAGTGATAGGAAGGGGTGGTTAAGCCAGTGTTAGTCTCTGAGTTGGGTACAGGTGAGGCCTCCCTGCCCAGCACTTGTCCCAGGTTTTTGCCCTAAAATTCAAGATCTGAGGGCTTTGGAGCTCACGTCAAAGAGGCAAAGAGTCACTGCCAGTCTAAATTGGATCTCATCCCTGGAAAAACTGTCCAGAGAGGCAGGGAGTGGAATGGGGTGCATTTATGAATTTTGATTGACCCTAAAGCTAAAACACAGCCCATGACTCCAGGCCCTGGGATGACCCTTTCTTCCCTTGCTCCCCCAGGCCTCCAGGGTTTGCAGGTCTACAAGCTACACAGGGTAGAAAGGCCCAACTACCGTCTCAAGTGCCTGCAGTGGTTGAAAAGTCAGCCTCAGTGGCCCAGCTGGGGCTGGAACCAGATCTCCTGCCCTTGCTCCTGGCAGCAGGGACGATGGGACTTACGATTCCAGCCTGTCAGCATAGGTGACATCTTCCTGGCCCCTACAAGCCTATCCACAATCCCCTCTGATCACACCTGACCTAACCTTTCCAAGCCCCTCCCTAGAAACATCCCCCACCCCCGCTCGTCCCTGCCCCCACCTCAGGCATCCCACAGCCTGGGCCTGAGCTGTCTGGACTTGTTGCAGGCTGGTGGGGCCAGGGCAGCAGGCAGCTGTGCAGCTTCTCCTCCTGGCGAGGAGGCGTGTGCTGCAGCTACGGGCTCTGGGGAGAGCTTCTCGAAGGCTGGAGAGTGTGGAGTCCTTGGCCGTTTGGTACGTGTGTCCACAGAGATCTCAACCCCACCTTCTCTGGAGCCTGCTGCTCTTCCCAGCCAAGTGGTGGGACCCTTGGAATGAAGCCTCTTGTCTCCATTCCTTCCCAGCTCTTCCCCATCTCTGGCCCTCCATTCCCTGATCTGGTAAAGTTAGGAAGCATCCAACATCCCCACCAGCTGATATTCCAGGGCTTATGACTGACTGAGTGCCTCTTGCGCCACCTCTGCTTGGCCCCAGAGGCCCAGCCCACAGTGGGGACATATTTCCAGGCAAGGAGAGAAGGCCTATCTGATCCCATCCCTCTGGACCCAGTTAGCAGGCTGTTTGCGGGAAGACAGAGTAAGCTCCCCACAGAGACCCTCCGAGGAGCTAGAAAGCACAGGAGTGGGGGTGGGGCGGGGCGTGCATCTTGCCACCCTCCCCTCTGTACCATCACAGTCACCATAGTCCCCAGTCCTCAGCCATGCCCTGCCCCTTCGCTGCACTTCGAGAATGGTGGGACTCTGCACCCCACCCTTCAAGAAAGGAA
This sequence comes from Galeopterus variegatus, assembly GCF_000696425.1. Classification (NCBI taxonomy): domain Eukaryota; kingdom Metazoa; phylum Chordata; class Mammalia; order Dermoptera; family Cynocephalidae; genus Galeopterus; species Galeopterus variegatus. Next base: position 65,241 of record NW_007726735.1, read on the forward strand.
GTTTGTTTGCTCCTTACCATGTGTCTGACCCCACCTGGGGGCTTTGCTGCACAATGGCCCTAATGTGCCGCAAGGGAGACAGTGGCTGGTCCATCACTGAAGGTCATTGAGCAGGGTGGGATTTGAACCAAGGAGTTCCGGGTTTGGAAGCCATTCCCTTGCCTCTGACACCACCCTGCCCTCCCAAACCTTCCGGCTCGGTTCTCCAGGTCCTATGTCTGCTCAACATGCTGCTCTTCTCCACAGACTGGAAACTGGAGCCGCGGAACTGGTGCTGCCGCTGGAACGACAAGCCCTTCTTCTGTGCCCTGTACCAGCAAAGGCGGCCCCGCATCGGCTGTGGTGGATACAGGCCCCCACGGCCTGGTGAGGCTCAGGGCCACTGAGGTGGAGCATGTGGAGGGGGCAGCCTCCTGGGACATGGAGCCTGGACCAGGAGAGAACCAGCTTCCTGGGGCAGAGCTGTGGCCACATGGGAAGATGGAGATGATTCCAGTGTGGGGCTGATGGCAAACGGAGGGGCTTTGTATATGGCCTTTGGGGAAGGGTGAGAATGGGGAGGGGGCAGAAAAGTGCAAGAGGACTTGCAGGGAGGAGTCAATACTCCAAGAACATCTCCCCAGGCTTGAGTCCCCCTGGGCAAATGCCCTGCCTGGTGGGCAGTGGGAAACCTCAGACCCTACCCTGGTTTGCTAATGTGGTATCTCCTTTTTTCCAGCCTGGATGTTTGGGGACCCCCACATCACCACCTTGGATGGTGCCAATTACACCTTCAATGGGCTGGGGGACTTCCTGCTGGTCCAGGCCAAGGACGAAAACTCCTCCTTCGTGCTGCAGGGCCGCACTGCCCAGACTGGCTCAGCCCAGGCCACCAACTTCATTGCCTTTGCAGCTCAGTACAACTCCAGCAGACTGGACCCCATCACGGTGAGTGAGGGGGCACCCAGGACCTCCCTACCTATGCCCCTTTTCCCCCTAGAAAGCCCCACAGGTATCTTCAGCTGGAAGTTGAGGTCCAGGAAGAGGAAGAGAACGAAGAAGGGGAAGGGGGACAGGAGTGGGAGGACACATCCTACCAGCGTGGTGGTCCAGAGCAAACCCTAGAGATGGCAGGATTAGGGTCCTGGCTCCACCACTTACCAGCTGTTTGACTTTGAAGAAAGACTTCACTTCCAGTGTCTTGGTTTTTGTATAGTAAAATGAGGATAATAATATTATCACATTTAGGTAATGTTACCTGAATGAGATAATCCAAGAAATGTGCTCGCACAGACCGGGCCTGTGCTGAACTCTCCACAAATATTAGCTAGCATAACCTCACTGTTATCTTCCTCTTCCTCCAGGGCTCAGGCTCCAGCCCTGTGTTGCTCTCTGGAGCTTCCTTGCTAGGCCTCTGCCCCACCTGCAGATTGGGTTTAGGCCTCCTCCAATTCCCTTCTAGGTTCAATGGCTCCTTGAGCCCAGTGACACAATCCATGTTCTGCTCAATAACCAGACTGTGACATTTGAGACTAACCATGAAGACACAGAAGGTAGGCTGGGGACAGCCATCAGCCACGCCCTCTCCTGCTTACCACGTTGGGGTTCGTCGGGGTGCCCGGCACCCTGGGGGCAGCATGTGGAGCATGGAAGCAGTGGCACTGGGCAGAGCCACCCCTGCTGTCCCTTCAACTGGAGTGCTTGCGCAGCTTCTCCACCCGGGAGCAGGGCGTTAGACTTTCCCTCCTCTCTTCTCTCCTTTCCAGTGCTGAGTCCTCTCCTTTTACAGCCCCTGTCTTCAGTCCCCAGGAAGGAGGAGGCGGTGTAGTCCTTGAAGGTGGTCTGTGTGTCTGGTTTGGGGCCTCTAGACGAGGCACCCCCAGGACATCCCAGAGCTGCCCTCCAAGTCTCCTCCTCTGTATCGTGAGCCTCCAGGGTGCCAAGCCTGGCTTCTTTTGTCTCCCAATGTTCTAGGCCAGGAGATAGTCAACACCACCGGAGTCATACTGACCCGCAACGGCTCCCTGGTCTCAGCCAGCTTCGATGGGACGGTGACCATCTCAGTGATCGCTCTCTCCAACATCCTGCATGCCTCGTCCAGCCTCCCAGAGGAATACCAAAACCACACAGAAGGCCTCCTGGGTAAAAAGCCCAGGAGCTCAGAGCCCAGACGGGTCGTGGACATCCCGGCTGACTTGCCCTTTCTCAGCCCCCTGGGCACAGAACCCTTAGGGCACAGAGCGAGCCCGGGAGGCAGGAGGGGCTTCTTCAGCCACCTTTAGGCTCTCTGCCTGTCCTCCTCACGCCGCTCCCTGGAGCGTCGGGGATGGCTCTGGGGCAGACAGGGTGCGGCCGCCCTTTCCCCTCCCTCCCGCCTCCCGCATGACACACACACACACACACACACACACACACACACACACACACACACACACACACACCCCGTCCTCTCCTCTGTCTTCTTCTCTTCCCTCCCTAAAGCAGAGTGGTGGGGTATGAGGTCGTGGTCCTCCTTTGTCCTCCTGGAGGCCTTTCCTACATCTCGAGTGTGGCCTGTCAGACGCTCCCCCAGGGAAGGGGAGAGCCACATCCCAGGGTGGCCGACCTCCTACTCTGTCCCTCAGGGGTCTGGAATGACAATCCCGAAGACGACTTTAAGATGCCAAATGGCTCCACCATTTCCCGAAAGAGCTCTGAGGAGACGTTTTTTCACTATGGAATGACCTGTGAGTCTGGGCCTCCAAGTCCTTGGGGCAGACGGGACAGGTCGGGATGAGGGGCCTTTTTAAGGGTGGGGTGGAAAGGCAAGGAGAGACTCTTGAGGATTCTGATGCCACCCCAGATTTGTCCCCTCCACCCCCACCCCACCTGCATCTCTCTACCTGGAAGAAAGGATGGGGGATGGGGATTTCCAGACTCAGAAGCCAGAAGCCATTCTGTCCCTGCATGCTCTCCTCCCCTGTCACATCAAGCGAGGGTAAGGGGTAGACACAGAGGAACATGGCTGGACTTCACCCCTGGTATCCTGGCATCACCACCATCACGCCCTGTGTGTTATAGGGAAGATCAATGGAACAGGCCTCCTTGGCGAGAGGAACGACCACGTGCCTTCCAACTTCACCCCCGTCTTCCTTTCCCAACTGCTGAAAAACAACTCGGATGCAGATTTGGTCTCCGACTGTAAAGGAGATACACAATGTGTCTATGACACCCTGGCCACACGCAACTCAAGCACCGGACTTCACACTAGGATGCTCTTTAGAAGATACCAGCAGATGAATGCCACCCTCAGTAAGTGGCGTGAGGCTCAGCGAGGCATTTCCAGAGTTAGGGAGCAGATAAGGAGCCACCCTTCAGTGACACTTCTTCAAATGATGCATTTTTATTCATTTAACAGATTCTTCTGCTCTTGTTACTCCCCTGCTCAAAGCCCTCCCATGGCTCGCTCCCCAGCTCACGCAGTCCTTACAGTGGCCTTCAAGGCCCCGCTCAGTCGGCCCCATTGCCTCTCAGAACTCTTCTTCTAGCACTGCTCACCCCACTCCCTCCGCCCAGCCCCCTGGCTTCTTTGTGTTCTTTAAACATGTGGCTCTCTCTCAACTCTGAGATCAGACAGCCCTTCCCCCAGACAGACACAGGCTTGCTTCCTCACCAAGTTCAAATCTTTATATTCCAGTGTCACCTTCCCAGTGGGGCCTCTCTTGGCTACCCTATGTAAAATTTCACATCCTCCCACACTTCCTATTCACTGTTTCAGCTTCATCTTTTCTCTGTGGCATGTATAACTACCTAACATATTATATAATTTTCATAGGTATCTTTTTTTATTATTTGTGCATTGCTGTATTCTTACTACCTAAAACAGTGCCAGCCATAAGTAGGCACTCAATAAATATTTGTTAAATGACTGACTGAATGAACGAATGAATGATGAAATAGAAATAGCCGGGCTCCAAGAAACAGGGACAAGTAAAAGGTTTTACTCCCTTTCTATCTCTGGACAAATGCAAGGTACATCTAGATATTACCCTTGTGGTTTTCAGCCCTTTTCCAAAGGTAAAACTCTGTGATGATCTGAACAGCCCTGTTCTCTGAATCACTTCATGCCATGACCAGCATAACATTCTATTCAGGAAAGAAGTTGAAATGAACTTTGTTTGAGGAGGAGGAAAAGAAAGAGAGGCTAAAGATTTGGCCAGCTGGGCAGTACAACCCCAATCTGCTCTGCATAGGTCTGAGAGCAGGCACACAGAATAATCCCTGCTTCCGGAGGTGGGGCACAGTCCTGGAAATGCCTTGTGCAAGTCAGAGCAGAGAGAGAGAGGAGGTTGAGAGGAGGCAAAAGAGTTCTGCCTCATAGCCCAAATCCCTTCTTTGTGTTTCAGATGAGTACCCACCCTCTATCAATGGCAGTCATCTGGTTAAAGCCTACAAGGGGCAGACCATGCTGACTCATTACACCAGCAATTCTGAGAACGTCACATTCACTCTCAGAAACAACTGTACTGACTTTAAGCTCTTTGGTAAGACTATTTGGCTGGAGCCGGGTGGGGGTGGGGTGGGTCGGGGATGAGGTCAGAGTCAAATTATGGATAATTTTGCATCTCTATACCCTGCACAACTTCCCATCACTTTTTCATTTGAATATCAAGGACCAGCATTTCTTAGTAATGATACCTATAATTCAGTTAGGTGCCCCCCAGTGACTAGTAGTGTTTGGCTTATGGCAATTTGGCCAGACAGCTAGACTGACTCTGGGCATATACAATTGATTTAAAGATCATTTAATCTCAATGTAATATTATGCAATCATCTTTAACCATCATTATGCATTCACCAAATTATTAGAATAATTAGGTACAACAATTTAAAAATATTAATTCACATTTTCATATCTGTTAAAAGAAGGATGTAATGTGGAAAAAATTTAAAGAATTACAAATACCTTTGGTAACTTTCTTACTATTTCTGTTTGTTAACCATGTTTACCTAGCTTTGTCTCCCCTTGTCTGATTTTCCGTGCTGGGACCAAGCAAAGCTTTGTCTTTCCCTCTCAGCAATGTTGTTGGAGGCGGGGGGGGGGGGGG